>NC_091578.1:21486845-21489345 GCF_042767895.1 Penaeus vannamei | reverse complement strand
ATGATTATTGTTATCATTATTATAACTATATTCATCATTATTACTATCATTATTATCATGATTTTTGTTATCATTATTATAACTATATTCATCATTATTACTATCATTATTATCATGATTATCATTGTTACTATCATCACTGATATTATTATCAATATCATTGTCATCATTATTTTTATTATCATAATAATAATAATAATAATAATAATAATAATAATAATAATAATAATAATAATAATAATAATAATAATAATAATAATAATGATAATGATAATAATAATAATAATAATAATAATAATAATATTAATAGTAATAGTAATTATTATTATTATTATTATTATTATCATTATTATCATTATTATTATTAATATTATCATCATCATCATCATCATCATCATCATCTTCATCATTATCATCATCATCATCATCATCATCATCATCATCATCATCATCATCATCATCATCATCATCATCATCATTATTATCATCATTTTCATTTTTTTATTACTGTTATTGTTCTTGTTATCATTATTATTATCACTACTATTGTTATTATCATTTATCATTATTATCATTATTAATATTTTCATTATTATTGTTATTGTTATTGTTATCGCCATTATCATCATTAATATTATCATTATCATTCTTATCATTATCATTATCATAATTATCCTTATTGATATTATTACCATTGTTTTTATCAATACTTAATTAGAAAAAAATGTAACTTCAACTAATTGTTAAAAAAGTGGAATTCCCTAACATGAACAGACATAGATCACAAAATCATCAATAATAATCATAGGATCTCCCAACATAGTCAAGCATAATTACCCATCTAATTCCCCAACATAAATAGACACAGGATACTACAGCAACTCCCAACATAAACACGGGTTGGCATAGGATCTTCCAACATCAATATTACTCGTTCATTCGACCATGAAGAATTTTCCAACATATACGCAAGGATTGACTAACATAGGTAGACTTTAAATCTACCAACATAGACGAAAAGGGACCACAAGAAGGCTTCATATCTAATAACATAAAACACGACCGCATAATATTTCCCAACAGAACTAGTCTTCTAACCTCCCAACATAACCAGACATAGAGACCACATAGAACTCCTCAGCATAAAGACTCGCCGACCCCTTCCAACATAAATAACCCCCGCCTCCTCAGCAAATGACTAAGGGGACAAGCCAACCATCACCTGCCATGTTGTGACGTCACAGCCTGGCTAATGAGAATACCTGTCAGGTGCCTCATGTTCCGTGTTCGAGGGAAGGAATCTCTCGACGCTGGCACCCTCGAGTGGCACTCTCTGCCATCCGGTGACTGGTGAGCTACGAGGCACGGTGCAATAAGGTGGAAAATCCTACCTGTTTTTCATGGTGTTGTGGACTTTGTGTGTGTGTGGAGGGTTGTTTTGTTGTTTATGTATGTTATGTATGCCTGTTTGTGTGTGTGTGTGTGTGTGTGTGTGTGTGTGTGTGTGTGTGTGTGAGTGTGTTTGTGTTTATAAGTGTGTGTGTGTGTGTGGGGGGGGTATTTGCGTGTTTGTGTATGTAATTGTGTGTGTGTATAAGTGTGTGTATGTGTATGGGGTGGGGGAGGGAGGAGTGGTTTGTGTATGTATGTGTTCGTGTGTGTGTATTTCTGTTGGCTTGTGATGAGCTGGATTAATTCGAAGTTGGAGATCTGTATAAAACAAACGGGTACATAATGAAATACACATCTGATATAATATATATAATGAGCACTGTTGTTTATGCAAACCATAAATAATTTGCATCGACAACAGTACACCTACACCTATTGGACCGCACACGCACCATCAGACAAACAATGGGCACACAAAAACACAACAATTTACATCCACCCACAACCACAATCGCTACCTACAACCACAAAAATCATTCCTTCACCCACATATTATATACACATATATACACACATGACAACCATTTAAGACAATTAGATCCACAAACGCAAACGACCTCCTGACTATAACAGACACAGTCGACGTAAACACCAACCACAACAATAAATATAATTACAACTAAGCGACACTAATCACAGACGCACACAACCCCCCCCCCCCCCATCCATCAGCCACAACCATGCACAGTCCTTTCACCACAATCAACCCAGCTCCCCAACCACAGCAACGGCTACACTGACAACTGCACACAACCTTATCCTCAGGCAAAAATTGGCTACCACTCCCTCGGTTACAACTACAACCACAACCAAACCCACAACCACACGACTCTCTCCTCGCTTACGGCCGGTCACAATACCCCACAACCACACCTACAACCAGCATTAGCACTCGCAAAACCACACAACTCATCACAAATACAAATAACAACCGCTCCTTCAGCCACAACCACTCCCCACAACGACCTATACAACATTACAACCGTATCATCTTGGACATAAACTACCCACCTCCCTTTAACCACAACGAGATAACAACCCCACAACC
>NC_091578.1:21466845-21469345 GCF_042767895.1 Penaeus vannamei | reverse complement strand
TCTTGTATTCTCTTTCTTGTTTTCTTACTTTTCGTGTTTTTTTTTGTTTTTCTTGTTGTTTTCTTGTTTTCTTGTTGTTTTCTTGTTTTCTTGTTGTTTTCTTGTTTTCTTGTCGTATTCCTGTTGTTTTCTTGTTGTTTTCTTGTTTTTTTTGTGTGTTTTCTTGTTTTCTTATTTTTCTTGTTGTTTTTCTTGCTGTTTTCTTGTTGCTCTCTTGTGATTATCTTGTTGTTTTCCTGTAATTTTTTTGTTTTCTTGTTTTTCGTGTTGTTTTTCTTGTTGTTTTCTTGTTTTCTTGTTGTTTTCTTGTTGTTTTCTTGTTATTTTCTTGTTGTTTTCTTGTTGTTTTCGTCTCTTGTTTTGCTTGTCTGTGCTTTTTTTGTGTTTTTGTGTGTTTGTGCTTGTGTGTGTGGATGAGATAGATAGATAGCTAGTTAGACAGACAGCTAGCTAGATAGAAATATATATATATATATATATATATATATATATATATATATATATATATATATGTATATATATATATATATATATATATATATATATATATATATATATATATATATATATATATATATATATATATATCAGATAGGCAGACAGATAGAAAGAGAGATAAACAGATAGGTAAATAGATAGATAAATAGATAGATAGATAGAGATAGAGATGGACAGACATCCAAGCAAACAGACAGATAGATAGAAAGCTAGGTAAATAGACAGACAGATAGAGAGAGAGAGACAAAGTAGAAAAAACCGTAAAAAAAGTAAAAAAAAAAAAAAACGTAAAAAAAGCAAAAAAAAGAAAAAAAAACATACGAAAAGGGGATTTGAAGTGGGGGGGGGGGGGGCAGGGGGCAGCGGAAAGGGATAAATCCAGTTTTCATAAATTTTGTCAAACTTCTGTTTAAAAAAAAAAAAAAAGTTTTACAAGAAGTTTAGCAAGCATGTCTGACATGGGAAAATATGAGAGCGAGAAGTGGATGGAGGAAGTTTCAAAATTGATGGGGGAAGAGAGGAAGGGAGGTGGAGTAAGGGGAGGTGGAGTGAGAGAGTGGAGGTGGAACGAGGGGGTGGCGGTGGAGTGAGGGGGTGAGGGTGGACCAAGGAGGCGGAGGTGGAGTAAGGTGGTGGAGGTGGAGTGAGGGGGTGGAGGTGGAGGTGGAGTGAGGGAGTGGAGGTGGAGTGAGGGGTTGGAGGTGGAGGTGGAGTGAGGGGTTGGAGGTGGAGGTGGAGTGAGGGGTTGGAGGTGGAGGTGGAGTGAGGGGTTGGAGGTGGAGGTGGAGTGAGGGGTTGGAGGGGGAGGGGGAGTGGGGGGTTGGAGGTGGAGGTGGAGTGAGGGGTTGGAGGTGGAGGTGGAGTGAGGGGTTGGAGGTGGAGGTGGAGTGAGGGGTTGGAGGTGGAGGTGGAGCGAGGGGTTGGAGGTGGAGGTGGAGTGAGGGGTTGGAGGTGGAGGTGGAGTGAGGGGTTGGAGGTGGAGGTGGAGTGAAGGGTTGGAGGTGGAGGTGGAGTGAGGGGTTGGAGGTGGAGGTGGAGTGAGGGGTTGGAGGTGGAGGTGGAGTGAGGGGTTGGAGGTGGAGGTGGAGTGAGGGGTTGGAGGTGGAGTGAGGGGTTGGAGGTGGAGGTGGAGGTGGAGTGAGGGGTTGGAGGTGGAGGTGGAGCGGGGAGGTGGAGGTAGAGTGAGGGGTTGGAGGTGGAGGTGGAGCGGGGAGGTGGAGGTGGAGTGAGGGGGTGGAGGTGGAGTAATGGGGTAGAGGTGGAATGAGAGAGTGGAGGTGGAACGAAGGGTGGAGGTAGAGTGAGGGGTGGAGATGGAGCGGGGAGGTGGAACGGGGAGGTGGAGCTGGAGAGTGTGGGGGGGAGGTGGAGCGAGGTGACTGAAGTGGAGCGAGGGTTTGAAGGGAATGAGATAAGGGTGGATCGAGTGAAATGTTAATGAGAAGTGGATAAGTGGATTTGGGCAAGGGGGGGGGTCCAAGCAGGGTGCTAGGTGAAATGGTCAATTGAAAGTGGAATGGGTGGAGCTGGGTGGATCAGCGGATGGAGAGGTAGCAGAGCTGGTGTAAAGGGGTGGGGGGGAGGGGAGGGGGCGGCCTAACAAGCTATTGTTATGAAATAATCGCATCGGATGTGGAATAAATTCAATTTTCTGAGCTGCCACCGCGGGAAATCCCCCGGTCCTCCCCCCACCACCTCCCCCGCTGCATCGCAAACATAAACGCATGTAAATATGTACGTAAATAATCAAACTCGATAACAATAATAACAATAATAAAAAATACGGAAATTAAAATAATTTACGGATCAAAAAAAGGATAAAAGAATAGGAAGAGAAACATAAAGAAACGTTCCTTTCCGAATAACTAATTTGATTCCGCCGCCGACACTTCTTTAGAAATGGCGAGTGCGGATGGAGGCCGCTCCCTCCCGCCTCGCGCCCGCCCGCCTCCGCTCCTCTTTCATCGCAGTCCAATCCCGAACCAGTGTCAGCGTAGCATTC
>NC_091578.1:21434345-21436845 GCF_042767895.1 Penaeus vannamei | reverse complement strand
TTCTCTTCCTATGTCTTACCCCCATTTACCCTGTGCTCTCTCTCCCTCTGTTTTCCCTCCTCTTCTCCCTGTCATCTCCTCCTCCCTCTCTTTCTTCCTTTCTTCTCCTAGTTCGCTTCTTTCTTTGGTTCGGTTTCTGGAAACGAGCGAGTGTGGGTATGTGTGGGTGTCTCCCCCCCCCCTCTCTCTCTCTTTCTCTCTCTCTCCTCTCCCTAACTTCTGTCTCTCCTTCTTTCTATCTACCTACCTCCCTCCCTCCCTCCCTTCTCCACCACTCCCTCTCTCTCTTTCGCTCTCTCTCTCTCTCCTTCTCCTCTCTCTCTTCGTCCCATTTTCTTCTGCAACATCATTTGCAACAAGGCGTCCGCGTCATCGTCGAGACTTCCTCTCCTCGATTATTAATTTGCATTTTGATTTGCACTGCAACGATGCAACGATCCATTCCAGAACAGCGACGGACGATTTGAATATCCTGATAGGCGAAGGAGAGAGAGGATGGAGAGGAAGAAGAGATGGAGAAGAAGAGAGGAAGATGAGAAAGGTGGAAGAGGAGAAGGTGGAAAAAAATAGGTGAAGGAGGTATGGGATGGGTGACTGGGGAGCAGTTAGGGAGGGAGAGGAAGGGGAAAGAGGAGATAAATAGATAGTCAGGTAGGTTAGTTGTAGAAGAGAGAGAGAGAGAGAGAGAAAGAGAGAGAGAGAGTGAGAGTGAGAGTGAGGGTGAGAGTGAGAGTGAGAGTGAGAGTGAGAGTGAGAGAAAGAGAAAGAGAGACAGAGACAGAGACAGAAACAGAAGCAGAGACAGACAGACCCAGAAACAAAAACAAAAACAGAGAGAAAAAAGGTGAGCCATAACAACCAAACATACTCAGCAAGCTACATTCATCCCATCACTCATTTCCGCGTGAAATTATTCATTCCAAATCATGCAGTTGTTATTCAGTTCCCCGTCGGCTACTGCGCGTACTCTCGCCGACCGCAGAGACCCCACTGGCACTACTTACCGAAGCAGTACCCACTCGTCGATGAGGACACGGGACGCACCATCCTCAGAGTGATTAGGAAAAAAGGCTCTTGTCGGAACTGCAGTTTTCACCATCTCTCTCTTTCTCTCTCTCTCTGTGTCTCTGCCTCTCTCTCTCTCTCTATCTCTCTCACTTCCCTTCTCCCTAACTTCCTCTTTATCTCTCCCTCCCTCTATCTACCTTCCTCCCTCCCTCCCTTTCTCTTCCCCCACCTCTCCCTCCACCACTCTCTCACTCTCACTCTCACTATCCTCAGAGTGATTAGGAAAAACTGGCCCTCGTCTGAAAATTGCACTTTTCACCATGATAAAGCGGCGACGGAGGATGGTGTTTCACTGTACCGCGGCGCTGTACCGTTGTATTAATGTTGTTCGGTCTGCCGCTCCGCCTGCGATGGGAGAGCGGCGTTGGGGACATCAGAGGCGCGCGTACATTGTCGTAATCAAGCTGTAATGTATGTAGCAGGTAGGCTGGGTGAGGCCACGCCAGAAGCACGGGGGATTGTTCCTGTGTAGAAGCCTCTCTCTCTCTATGTCTGTCTGTCTGTCTGTCTGTCTGTCTGTCTGTCTGTCTGTCTGTCTGTCTCTCTCTCTCTCTCTCTCTCACTCTCTCACCCTTCTCTTTCCTGTCCTCCACCCCAACCCTCTCTAACTTATTCCCTCCCTCTCCCTTCATTTCCTCCTCATATTCTCCCCCGCTCCCTCTCTCCCTTCCTTTCTTTGCTCTATCCGCCACCTCTTTCCTCTTCTCTCTGCTTCTCCGCTTCCTCTCTCCCCCTCTTTTCCCTTTCTCCTCCACTTCCGTCTCACTCTCCCTTCCTCCCCTCCTCCTTCCCTACTTCTCCCTTCCTCCCTTCTTCTATCTCTCTTTCCCTACCTCTCTCTCCCCCTCTTCCTCTCGCTCTCCCTTCCTCCTTTCCTCTCGCTCTCCTTCCTCCCGTCCCCCTTCGTCTCTCTCTCTTTCCCTACCTCTCCCTTCCTGTCTCTCTTTCCCTACCTCTCCCTTTCTCCCTTCCTCTCTCTCTCTTTCCCTACCTCTCCCTTCTCTCCCTTCCCTCCTCCCTCCCCTCCTCTCACTCTCTCCCTTCCCTCCCCTCCTCTCCCTCCCTCCCTCCTCCCTCCCCCTCCCTATTTCGCGCTGAAGCCCAGCTGACCTCGAACTGAATTCAAGCAACGCGTCCGAACGTTCATTCCGATGACACTTCCGGAAACTTTTTTGATTTCCCTTTTTTAGTGATTTTTTTTTTTTTTTTTTTTTTTTTTTTTACCGGAATTTCAGATATCTCTGTTTACTGTCGCTTATAACCGGACTCGTGTGCCGTATCTGATGCTGATTGGGGAGTGCTGTTGTGAATTTATTATTTTTTTATCATTATTTTATTTTTTTTGTTTCCAATATATATTCATGTTTTTTATTTATGTTTTTGTTTTTTTCCTTTGCTTCATTGCGTCTGTCTGTCTCTGTCTCTCCCTCTC
>NC_091578.1:21399345-21409345 GCF_042767895.1 Penaeus vannamei | reverse complement strand
TCTCTCTTCTTTCCCTCCATCTCTCCTCTTCCCTTCACATCTCATCGTGAATGCTCTTCTCCCCTCTTCTCCCTTCCTTCTACTCTTCATCCTCATTCCCTTCTGCCGTCTTTTCTTTCCTCCAATTCCTATCCTTACGTCACTGATTTCTTCCCTTCCTCCTTCTGTTCTCTTTCTTCCCTCTATCCTTTATTGTCTTCCTTCCCTCGCTCCATCTCTTATCTCCTTCCTTTCCTCACTCATAAAATGCTTCCTCACTTCCTTATTCCTTCCCCTCCTCATCCCCTCCCGACACTTACTCCTCCTCCTTCTCTCTCTCTCTCTCTCTCTCTCTCTCTCTCTCTCTCTCTCTCTCTCTCTCTCTCTCTCTCTCTCTCTCTCTCTCTCTCTCTCTCTCTCTCTGTCTCTCTCTCTTTCCCTCCCTCTTATCTTTTCTCCTTCAATCCCTCCCTTATACCATTTCTCCATCTCTCTCCCTCATAACCTTCCTCCTTCCCTGTCTCCCTCATACTTTCCCTCCCTCTTTCATACCTTCCTTCCCTCCCTCCCTAATTTATGCCACTCTTTCATACTTTCCCTCCCACCCTCCCTCCCATCCTCTCTCCTTCATGCCATCCCTCCCTCCCTCCCTCCTTTATACCATCTCCCCTTCCCTTCCTCCCTCCCTCCCTCCTTTATACCATCCATCTTTCCCTCCCTCCCTCCCTTCATACCTTCCCTCCCTCCCTCCTTCCTTCCCTTACCGCACCCTCCCTCCCCCTCTGCTTCCTTCCTTCACACCCTCTCTCCCTCCTTTATAGCATCCCTCCCCTCCTTCCTTCCTTCCTTCCCACACCCTCCTTCATATCTTTATTCCCTCCCTCCCTCCCTCCCTCCTTCCTTCACACCCTCTCTCCCTCCATCCCTCCTTCCCTAATTTATACCACTCTTTCATACTTTCCCTCCCTCCCTCCCTCCCTCCCTCCTTCACATAGGCTTCCCTCCACTCCCTCCCTCCTTCATTACTTCCCTCCCCTACCTCCCTCCTTCCATTACTTCCCCTCCCTCTCCTCCTTCATTACTTCCTCTCCTCCCTCCCTCCCTCCCTCCCTACCTTCACATTACTTCCCTCCCTCCCTCCCTCCCTTCCCTCCACCAAAAGCCGTCGATAGCGGTTTTTTGTCCCTCAGGTTTTCGCGTTTATGAGGACTGCGGCCCGTGTGCTCGCCGTGGAGGTCGATGGACTCGCTCGTTTTATCGTGAAGGAGGAACAAAGGGGCGCTCGCTGGCTCTCCCCCCCCCCTTCTCTCTCTCACTCTCTCTCTGTCTCTCTTTCTCTGTCTCTGTCTCTCTCTCTCTCTCTCTCTGTGTCTATCTCTGTCTCTCTCTTCCATCTCTGTCTCTCTCTCTCTCTCTCACTGTCTCTGCCTCTCTCTCTCCCCCTCCCCTCCCCCTCTCTCTCTTTCTCTCACTGTCTCTCTGTCTCTCACTCTCTCTCTCTCTCACTGTCTGTCTACTCTGTCTCTCTGTCTGTCTATCTCTATCTGCCTCTGTCTCTATCTCACTCTTTCTCTCTCTTTCTCTCTCTCTCTCCCTCCCTTCCTTCCTCCCTCCCTCCCTCCCTCCCTCTTTCCTGCCTTCCCTCTGCCCACTCTCTCTCTCTTTCTCTCTCTCCCTCCTTCTCTTCCTTCCTCCCTCTTTCCTGCCCTCCCTCCTTCCCTCTCACTCGCTCGCTTGCTCACTCGTGGAAATGTTGTTGTTACTACACCGCCGTTGGGAAAGGCGAGGCGTTTTGTCGTAAAAGATAGTGCCACTTCTTAGGATATTGCCATAGCGATGGTGCCATAGGTGAATGATTTTGTTGTCCTTGGCTGACAGTGCCATCGCGGGAAACAATGCCGCGGGTGAGAAATAGTGTCCGCTGGAATTCCCGAATATAGTGGTATAGTGATAATGTCGTGATAAAAAGTCCACAGAGGAACAGGAGAGTTATTGTGTCGCGATAAAGGTATAATGAAGTGGTATGGTGTTAAGGTAATAGGACGAGGATTGGGACTGTGGTAGCGGTATAGTGTCCTAGGGATACCGCGATGGGTAGGTTGGTATATTGCGGTAGTTTTGTAATTTTCCAAATAGGTGTAATAGTTATTATGCTTATATATGACCACGTATACAACAGCCTGATTAGTGCAGTCTATTTAACCAACAAACCAACGTGAATTAGAGAAGGCCAGTAACAGGAACGAATAAAAACAGAAAGTGAAGGGAGTGAAAAAATGAAGCAAAAAATGAAGCGAGAAAAGAAATGAAGCAAAGAATGAAGTGAGAAAAAAACTGAAGCAACGAATGAAGAGAAAAAATTGAAGCAAAGAATGAGGTGAGAAAAAAATGAAAGAAAATAAAATGAGAAAAGAAATGAAGCAACGAATGAAGAGAAAAAAAACTGAAGTAAAGAATGAAGTGAGAGGCGTCTTGTAAAATCTGATCCCCATGAAGTCTCGCTCCGTCTGTCTGTCTGTCTGCCTATCCGCTTCCCAGTCAGTCAGTCTGTCTGTCAATCAGGCTGCCTATCTGACTGTCATTTTGTCTGTCTTTCTGGCTTTTGTGTTTTCCTTTTATTTGTCGTCTGTCTGTCTCTTTCTTTTTTTTCTATTTTTTTCTTTTTTTTTCTCTATGACTTTCCTCCCCTTCCTCCGTTCCCTCTCTTCCTATTTATATTTCTCCTTTCTCACCCTCGCTTTATCCTGCTGTCTTTTCGTCCTTTCTTTCTCTTAGTGTCTCTTATCTCTTAATCGCTTCCTTACTTCCTTCCCTGTTTCCCCTTACTAATTCCCTTCCTCCCTTCCGCTTTAATTTCATTCCTCCCTCCTTCCCTCTCCTTCCTTTCTTACCTCCCATTCCTCTCGCTCCTTCCTCCACTCTTTTGCCTTTGTCTTTCTCCCTCCCTCCCCTCTGCCTCCCCTTCCCTCCTCCCTCTCGTCCTTCCCTCTCTCCCTCCCCCTTTCCCCCCCCCTCTCCCTCTTCCTCCTCCTCCCTTCCCCTTCCCCCCTCTCCCTCTTCCTCCTCCTCCTCCTCCCCCTCCCCTCTCCCTCTCTCCTTTCTCCTCTCTCCTCCTCCTCTTCCCCCTTCTCCCTCTTCCTCCTCCTCACTCCTTCTCTTCCCTCCTCCCCTCCCCTTTCCCCCTCTCTCCCTCTTCCTCATCCTCCCTCCTCTTTCCCTCCTCTCACTCCTCTCTCCCTCTCCCTCCTCCTCCTCTTCCCTCCCTTCTCTCCTCCCCTCCCTCTCTCCCCCTTCTCCCTCTTCCTCCTCCTCCTTCCCTTCCCTCCTCCTCCTCCCTCTCTCCCTCTCCCCCTTCTCCCTATTCCTCCTCCTCTCCCCTTTCCCCCTCTCCCTCTCTCCTCCTCCTCCTCCTCTCCCCTTCCCCCCTCTCCTTTTTCCCTCCTCCTCCTCCTCCTCCCCCTCCCTCTTCCTCCTCCCCCTCCCTCTCCCTCCTCCCTCCCTTTTCCCCCTCTCCTCCTCCCTCCTCCCCTCCTCCTTCTCCCTCTTCCCCCTCCTCCTCCCCCTCCCCCTCCCTCACAAAACAAAAGGCGGATTCCCTCGAAGGCTGGTGATATTATGGCCTCCACCGCGACGGCCTCAAGTGTCACATATTAGTCAGCCGAGACAGGGGGAGTTATTTCCAGTGGCTCGCTCTATATCTTCCTTTATGATCTCGCTCTCTCTTTCTCTTTCTCCCTGCCCTCTCTCTCTCTCTCTTTCTCTTTCTCCCTGCCCTATCTCTCTCTCTTTCTCTTACTCCATGCTCTCTCTCTCTCTCCATCTATCTATCTATCTCTATGTCTCGGTCTATCTGTCTCCTTCTTCTCTCTCTCTCTCTTTCTCCCTTCCTTCTCTCCCTCTCTTTGTCTTTATCTCTCTCTCTATCTTTGTCTTTATCTCTCTCTCTCTCTTTGTCTTTATCTCTCTCTCTTTCTTATAAATAACTATATATATATATATATATATATATATATATATATATATCTCTCTCTCTCTCTCTCACTCTCTGTCTCTCTCTCTCTCTCTCTCTCTCTCTCTCTCTCTCTCTCTCTCTCTCTCTCTCTCTCTCTCTCTCTCTCTCCCTATCTGCCGAATTACAGATGAGGGTTAAGTGAGTCTAGGAATAAATCTTCCTTATATTACTCATCCCTTAAGAGGTCACCAAATCCTTCCGTCTCATTTTCTGCTTATTTTCCTTCTCTACTTTCCATTTCTTCCTTCCTTCTTCCCCCTCTCCCCCCTTTCTGTTCCCTCTCCTCCTCCCATTCCCCTCATCCTCCCCCCACTCCTTCTCTCCACCCCCTCCCCTCCATCCCCCCCTCCCATGCCATCCTTCGTTCACATCCAGCGAGAGACGACCAGGGGAGAGATCGCATTCAATCACATCCGCCTGACGTGTTCCTGTCTCTCCGTGTTCTATTTGATGGATTGTGATTTTCGCGTCGCCAATAATACCCTCCGTGATTTTCCTTCGATTGCCTTGTATCACTGGTGTGTTTGCTCGTGCGGGCGCGGTGGCGTGGAGGCGGATATAGAACAGGGTGGATGGATGGAGGTGGATAAATTGGATATCTGTAGGCGTGGACGCATATGCAAACATACATGTATATATATGTATGTATATGTATACACACAAACACACACACGCATATATATAATATATATATATATATATATATATATATATATATATATATATATATATATATATATATATATATATTTGTATGTGTGTGTGTGTGTGTGTGTGCGTTTATGTGTGCGCATGTGTTTGTGTGTGTATGTGTGTGCGTATGTGTGTGTCTGTAGGTATGTGGGTATATGTATATACATATGTATATATATACATACATATATATATATATACATATAGATACATACACATACATATATATATATATATATATATATATATATATATATATATATATATATATATATATATATATATATATATATATATATATATACTGTATATCGGCGAATGCCTCCAGAGGCCTGTTCGATTTTCCCGTGGTGGTAATAAAATTTTCAAATCTCGTTGGACTAGAAAGGGGGGGGGTTGGGGTTGGGGGGAGGGATGGAGAGATGTGTGGTTTGATTAGTTCCTGACAAATATATGTGAATGTGTGTGACTCGGATTACGTTGCAGAGGTGTTGCCCGAAAAATGGTGCGATGGAAGAAATACACACACACACGAACACAAACACACACACACACACACAAACACACACACACATACACTGTATACGTCCATATTAAGTGTTTGTCCCATTCTCATTTTCCTCCCTCCCTTCCTCACTCCACCACAACCCCTCCTTCTCCCCTCCCTCCAACTTCCCTCCACCACAACCCCTCCCTCCTTCCAACTCCCCCTCTACCACAACTCCTTCCTCCCTCCCTCCACCACAATCCCTCCTTCCCTCCCTCCACCTTCCCCTCCACCACAACGCCTCCCTCCCTCCCTCCCTCCCCCCAACTTACCCCCCTCCACCACAACCCCTCCCTCCCCCCTCTCTCCCTCCACCTTCCCCTACAGCTAAAACTCCATCAATCCTCCATTTCCTCTCTCTGGACTCCATCGCCTCCATCCACAGCCCCATTAACTCTGCTCTCCTTCTCGCCAAACTTTCCATTCCGAACTTCTCGAAAATTCTCCTCCATTCTCTCTCTCTCTCTGTGTCTCTCTCTGTTTCTGTGTCTGCGTCTTTCGCTGTCTCTCTTTGTTTTTTCTCTGTTTTCCTTTTCTACCTCTCGTTTATGTTTACCCACTCTTTCTATTTTCTCCTTTTCTCTCTCTATCCCTTTGTTCTTCCGTTTCTCTCCCTCTCTCTCTTTTTTCATCTTTCTTCCCTTCTCCCGTTTTACCTCTCTTCCTTTTCCTCTACCTCTTTATCTTTCCTTTTACCCTCATTCTTTTTACCCTCTCTCTCTTTTCCTCTCCTCTCCTCTTTCCTTTCCCCCCCCTCTCTCTCCCTTTTCCCTCTCTCTTTCTCTTCCTCTTCCCCCTCTCGTTCCTATTCCCTATCTTTCTATTTCCCTATCGCTCTCTACCCTCTCTCCCTCTCTCTCTCTCCTTTCCTCCCCCTCCTTCTTCTCTCTCCCTTTCCCTCTCTCTCTCCCTCTTCTTCCCCTCCTTCTCTCCCTTTCCCTCTCTCTCTCCCTTTCTCCCCTCTTCTCCCTTTTCCTCTCTCTCTCCTTTTCCCTCTCTCTCTCTCTCCCTCTCTCCTTCTCCCTCTCTCTCTTCTTTTCCCTTTCTCTCTCCTTTTCCCTCTCTCTCTCTCTACCTCTCTCCCCTCCCTCTCTCCATCACACTCCACCGCCTCCGCCACTCCATCTCAACCACTTTGGGATAAATTCAAGGCGTAGTTTTGCTGAAGGCTGAAGCTCTCCTTGGGCTCTGTGTGGTTTTTCCTTTTTTCTTTCGTTTTTCTTGTGTCTTTCTTTCGTTTTTCCTGTGTTTTTCTTTCTTTCTCTCTTTCTCTTTTTTTCTCTCTCTCTCTCACTCACTCAAGCTCTCTCTCTCTCTCTCTCTCTCTCTCTCTCTCTCTCTCTCTCTCTCTCTCTCTCTCTCTCTCTCTCTCTCTCTCTCTCTCTCTCTCTCTCTCTCTCCTCTATCTATCTTTCTTTTTCTTCCTCCTCTCTCTCCCTCTTTGCTTCCCTCTCTCCCTACTTCATCCCCCTGTACACTTCCCCTCTTCTTACCTCACTCTCCTCCTCACTCACTCTCCCTGCCTCATCTGCATTCCCCACTCCCCCTCCCCCCTCTCCCTGAGATCCTTCAGCCCTCTCTCTCTCACTTTTTTGCCATCTTCTAACCTCCCTTCCTTATCCCCTCTCTCTCTTACTCTCCCTGACCACCTTCCTCCTCCCCCTCTCCTTGCATCCTCCCCACTCTCTCTCTCTCTGCTTTCTCTCCTCCCCCCCCCATCTCTCTTTCCCATCTCATCTCTCTCTCTCTCTCTCTTTCTCTCTCTCTCTCTCTCTTTCTCCCTCCCTCCCTCTCTCTCTCGCCCTCTCTCTCCCCCCCTCCTTCCCTCCCTCCCTCCCTCGCCGTCTTCCCTTTCAATGAAGCACATCCACCCATCTCTGAAGACCTCCGGCTCCTTCCTCCTGTAAAGATCCGGCAACCGAGGTAAACACGGCCTCACACAGCAACAGCAACCGGAATGTAAGCGACCAAAACATTGAGGTCTTGGGTTGACGACGCGGTTTTTCGGTTGGGGAGGAGTCAGTTGGTGCTGAGAGGTTGAAAGGGGAGGTGCTGTGAGGATGCAGATCTTTAGAGAGGTTTATTTATTTTATCTAAGGGAGTAATGGGGGGAATAGGAGATAGAGATAGAGAAAAAGAGAAAGAGTATGTGTGTGTGAGTGTGTGTGTGTATGTGTATGTGTGTGTGTGTGTGTGTGTGAGTGTGCGTGTGTGTGTGTGTATGTGAGTGTGTGCGTGCGTGCGTGTGTGTGTGTGTTTGCGCGTGCGTGTGTGTGTGTGTACGTGTGTGTGTGTGTGTGTACGTGTGCGTGTGTGTGTGTGTGTGTGTGTGTGTGTGTGTGTGTGTGTGTGTGTCTGAGAGGAAGAGAAGAAGAAGAAGAAGAAGAGAAGAAGAAGAAGAAGAAAGAAGAGAAGAAGAGAGAACAAAGGAAGTACGAGAGAAAGGAAAAGAAGGTACAAAGAATGATAAATAGATAGACAGACGGATAAATAGACACATAGACGGAGAGCATAAGGAGAGTGGGGAGAGGGAGAGCGGACCGCCCGACGTCTTAGCAAGTTAGTTGAACCTAAATGTTAAAGAAGACTGGCCGGCCTTGAGCGCCTCGTATACACCGGAGAACATTAACAACAAAGAACACCGACAATGGGGCGCACTGACAACAAAAGGAACGACCAACAACGAACCTGGACACCACAAAAAAGATGGCAACAAAGAACTCTGGCAACACAGAGCACTGCACAATAAAGACTAGACAAGAAAGACCCTTGCCAACAAGAAAATAATTACCAACAAAGATTTCTGACAACAACTGGGCACTACTAACCAAAACACTACCGACATAGAAGTAAAGCCCAACCAACACACTGACACCACCACCGCCAACAAACCCCTGGCAGCCCAAAACCCTGCCCACCAGACCCCTGCCACCACCCAGCGCTGCCAACAACCGCAAAGGGTGGCTCAGGTGCCCGCCGGTCGAGGATTCCGGCGGCCCGACTGAGGGCAGATGATATCGGGGGTTTTATGGCTTATGCCTTTTTACCCCGCACGATGTAGGGGCCTTTGTGTTTGTCTGTTTATATGTTCGTCTATCTTTACACACACACACGCACACACACACACACACACACACACACACATATATATATATATACATATATGTATATATATGTAGTATGTATGTGTGTGTGTGTGTATGTGTATATGTATGTATGTGCAGTCGATCCTTATAGAAAGAAAGAAAGAAACAAGATAACAGAAAGTAACAACAACAAAGAAAGAAAGAAAGAGAAAGAAAATGAAGAAGAAAAAGAAAAAAACAACACCAATAAAAAACTTTAACAAAGATATGAAACGTAGAAAAAATCAGAAATACACTATAAAGTAACTAAGAGAAAAAGTAGAGAAAGTGGCATTCATCCTTGAAAAAAATATGTATTTCAATTTATCGCCAAAAAAAAAAAAAAAAAAAAAAGATATAGATTTTCGAGTGAACCACAAGAGCAAATAACAACATACGTACGAAGCTATGTTATGTATTCTTTTGTTGTTTGTTTTCGCAATTTTGAGAGAAAATACCTACACGTGAATTAATATTTATCTTTTATCTATCTATTCGTGGAGGGGGGGGGGATTTTTATCTTTTTATCTATTTATTCTTTTATTCTTTGGCGGTGGGAGGAAGGCATTACTGAGCTGCGTAATCACACACACACACACACACACACACACACACACACACACACACACACACACACACACACACACACACACACACACACACACACACACACACGCACACACACACACACACGCACACACACACACACACACACACACACACACACACACACACACACACACACACACACACACACACACACACACACACACACACACACACACACACACACACATACACACACATACACACATACACATCTTTTGTTAGCTGATGAAAGTGTTAATGAATGTTTACTTTTCTCATAAAATACAAGATGCCTTACGTAACGGCTGAGAAAATGCGTTATGGTAGAGAGAAAAAAAAAGATCATGTAGAGAAATGAAAGAAAATAGAAAGGAAAAGAAAGATAAAAAAGAAAACTTATAAAAAAAAACATAAAGCGGAAAGTCAAACGAACAACCCTACCGCCCTCCCCCAAAAAAAGAGAAAAAAAAAAAAAAAATATATATATATATATATATATATATATATATATATATATATATATATATATATATATATATATATATATATAATAAATAGATATATAATAAAGACAAAAATGAGAGCCAGAAAAAAGCGAAAAAGATAGAGAAAAGGTAAACACATAATTACACCTTCCCATTCATCCTCTCCCATGGCACTTTCTCTTAAAAAAAATCCTCTTAACCCAGGCTTTCAGAAACAAACAGAGCGAAACTAAAACAATAAAAAAGCAAGCCGCTTTCACCTTGTTTGTTCGTTTGTTTGGTTGTTTACTTCCATTAAGGGATATCAGATCGGGTCAGAGGAGGGAGGTTAAAGGAAATTTGTGAAAATCTGCCATTAAAATAAAATTTATATGTATATGTAAAAGAAAGTACAGTGATTTCCTTTCGTATGGCATTTAGGAATTTCAATAGGGGGAAAATTTTTCGAGTACTTTCCCTTGCACTGCATTTAGGGATATATAAAATAAGGAAAAAAATCGTAAAACTCAAAAAAACATTTAGACCCGCGAGCCAATTCCAGGGAGGGAGGAGAGGTAGGGAGGGGACAGGG
>NC_091578.1:21384345-21396845 GCF_042767895.1 Penaeus vannamei | reverse complement strand
TATGTGATGTGATAATGTGTGTGTCTCTATCTATCTATCTATATCTATCTATCTATCCTATCTATCTATCTATATGTCTATCTCTCTCTCCATCTGTTTCTCTCTCTCTCCCGCCTCCCCACCCTCTCTCTCTCTCTCCTCTCATTCTCCCCTTTCTTCTCTTAGGCTTTTGTTTCTTCCTCTTCCTCTTCCTTGACCTTTTTTTTTTTTTTGTCTTTGTCTCGTTGTCAAATGGCGCTGACTTCCGGTTTTCTTTCGTGTTTTTTCACATTTTTCTTTCAGTGTTTTTGTTACTTGTGCTCTCTCTCTCTTACTTGTTCTTTTCCTTTTTTTATCCTCATTATTATATTTTTTTCTTATGATAATTGTATGATTATTTTCTTTCACGTTCTTATTCTTATTCTGGTCCTTGTTCTTTCTCTTATTTTTTCTATTATCCTTGTCATAATAATGATACTGATTATAAGAATAACAGTGATATTAACAATAATGATAACAATGATAATGATAATAGTTAAAAAATATTCTTGAAAATAAGGCTATAAATAAAGATGATATTTATCATGATAATAATAGAAATTATTATTATTATTTGTTAATATTATTATCATTTGCATTTTTATTAGCATTGTTATCACCATTATTGTTATCATCATTGTTATTATTATTATTTTCATCATTATTATTGTTATCGTCATTATCATTACTATTATCATTATCATTATCAATATTATCTTAGTTTAGCTCTGCGCTTTTGGAAATGGGTTGGGGGGGTGGGGAAGGTGGAGAGGAGATGGTAAAGATAAAGAAAAAGAAAATAATAAGAAATGAGGAAGGGAGGAAAAAAGAACGATATAAAGAAAGAAACGAAGAATTAAGGAGACCTCGATAGATAGATAGATAGATAGATAGATAGATAAATAGATAGATAGATGGATTGACAGATGGATGGATGGATAGATAGATATATACATAGGTAGACAGATATACTGATAGATAGATAGAGAGAGATACAGGTAGATAGATGTATAAATAGACACATGTGCAAATACAAATATAGGCATAAATACAAAAACATAGATATATGACAAGGGAGAGACATGTATAGACATAGAGATATGGGTGTATATAGATAGACAGATGCATAGTGAGAGAGAAAGTCTATGTGTCTCTGTATATGGCCCTTACATCACAATACATGTGTATCAGTACACATGTATGTATGTATGGAGATCTCCCACTACGTAACCAGTGCTCAAAAATCATCCATTGACCCGTCTATGTACGTAATTGATTACGTGCGCGCGGGTGCACACGTGTGCGCATGCGTGTAGCCTAATAGATTTGTATTTTGTCAATTTACTGTGTTTAGTTTCTTTTCCTAACGACCGCTCTTGCATTTGCTTTCGCTCAAGAGGTAAGGGATAAATGCGATTGCCAATATTCTATCCGCTTCGCCTGGGCGGAAGAGGACAAAGAGAGGAACCGGAGAGGACGGGGAGGAGGGGCAAGAGGAGGAGAGAGAGGAGGTGGGGGAGGAGAAGGAGGAGGAGGAAGAGGAGGAGAAGGAGGAGGTGGGGGAGGAGGAGAGAGAGGAGGTGGGGGAGGAGGAGGAGAGAGGAAAATGAGACTGGAGGGAGGAGGTGGATAGACAGGGGGAGATAAACAGAAAAAAAGGGAAACAGAGGAATAGGAAGTGAAGGAGGAGGGCGAGCGTGTGGGGGGGGGGAGGTGGAGAGGAGATGGTAAAGATAAAGAAAAAAAAAGAACTGAGGAATGGAGGAAAAAAGAACGATATAAAGAAAGAACCGAAGAATTAAGGAGACCTCGATAACACAAAGAAAACACAAGAAAAATCCAAAGACAGATCTCGCGAAAACAGAACCAAAACACGAAACAGAAAACTTGAAAACGGGAAAAAACCAAAACACGAAACAGAAAACGGGAAAACGGAACCAAGACACAAAACACAAAACGGAAAAAAACAAAACACGTAACAGAAAACGGGAAAACGAAACCAAAATACGAAACAGAAAATGGAACCAAAACACGAAACAGAAAACAAGAAAACGGAACCAAAACACGAAACAGAAAACGAGAAAGCGGAACCAAAACACGAAACAGAAAACGAGAAAGCGGAACCAAAACACGAAACAGAAAACGAGAAAGCAGAACCAAAACACGAAACAGAAAACGAGAAAGCGGAACCAAAACACGAAACAGAAAACGGGAAAACGGAACCAAAACACGAAACAGAAAACGAGAAAGCGGAACCAAAACACGAAACAGAAAACGAGAAAGCGGAACCAAAACACGAAACAGAAAACGAGAAAGCGGAACCAAAACACGAAACAGAAAACGAGAAAACGGAACCAAAACACGAAACAGAAAACGGGAAAACGGAACCAATCCAACGATAACGAAATGAAACCACCGAATGAACATTGCCCGCGACTCGCCTCCGCCTCGAAGGAAAAGACTGAGGCCTAATCAGGGGGAAATCGGAAAGGATAATTATCCATCATTCCCCCTTTTTTTCTTACGTCGTATTTTTGCCCATTACCCTTTTCCCTTTTTCTATCTTCCTTTTCCCCACTTCCCTTTCTCTTTTCTTCTTCCCTTTTCCCCTCTTTTCTTTCCTCTCTTTCCTTCCCTATCTTTTCCCTTTGCCATTTCCCCTCTTTCATTTACCCCCTTCCCTTTTCCCTTCTTCCTTCCCCTTACCCCTCTTCCTCTTTCCCTTTCCCCTTTATTCTTTGCCCTCTTCCCTTTCCATTTTATTATTTCCCCTCTTTCCTTTCACTCTCTCTCTCCCTCCTTCCCTCCTTGTCCCTCTCTTTCTCTCCCTCTCCCTCTCCTTCTCCCTCCCTCTCCCTCCACCTATTCCTTGCCTTTCCCCTTTCCCTCTTTCATCTATCCCCTTCCTTTTTCCCCTCTTTCTATTTCCCCTTTCCCCTCTATTCTTTATCCTTTTCCTTCCCCCCCCCCTCTATTCTTTACCCTCTATTCCTTCCCCTCTTGCCTTTCCATTATATTCTTTACCCTTTTCCCTTTCCCCTCTATTTCTTCCCCTCTTCCCTTTCCTCTCTCGTATTGTGAGAGCTTAATTTAAGAGACACAGAAGAAATGGGTCTTCGATTTCTGTTTCCCGATAAGGTCTATTGGCTGTTGAAGAGACACACGTTATAAGCATCTGCGGCGTCGTGTGTTCATGAGGTTATTAGGCTGAGAGAAAGAGCCAGGAGGAGAGGGAATTGTTGGAGGCTTTAGGAAAGGGATGAGCATGCCTACAGGAAAGGAAGAGATAGGAGGGAGCAAGAGAAAGGGAGAAAGATGACATATTATTTACATGTCATATAACGCCATTTTAAAAATTATTTTTACACATAATATTTATTTAAAATGTATGCATATACATATATACTGACAGATAGGGATGGATATATGATACATACAAGATATATGATATATATATATATATATATACATATTATTATTATTATTATATATATATACATATATATATATATATATATACATATGTATACATATATTACATATAGAAGGAAGAAAGTAAGGAAGCAGAGAAAGAGAGAAAGAGAGAGAGATATTTATGAAAGAGAGAGAAAAAAAGAGAGAGACATAGAAAGAAAGAGAGTATTAAAGAGTTTAAAAAGAGAAAATTTATTTAAAGAGAGAGAGAGAGAGAGAGGGAGGGAGAGGGAGGGAGAAGGAGAGGAGAGGGAAGGAAGGAGGGATAGAGAGAGGGAGGGAGAGAGAGAGAGAGAGAGGGGGGGAGAAGGCGAGGGAGAGAGAGGAGGAAGAGATAGAGAGAGAGAGAGATATATATTATTATTATTATTAATATATATACATGTTTATATATATATATATAGAAAGAAAAAGAAAGAGAAAGATAGAAAGAAAAAGAGATACAGAATAGAAAAAGAAAGAAAGAAGAGAAAAAAAGATATATAGAAAGAAAAATGAAAGGAATAAAGAAAAAGAAAGATAGAAAGAAAGAAAGAAAGAAAGAAAGAAAAAGAAAAAAATAGAAAGAGATATTTATTTATATATATACTTATATATATATATTTATATATTTAAAGAGGAAGGGCGAGAGAGAGAGAGAGAGAGAGAGAGAGAGACAGAGAGAGAGAGAGAGAGAGAGAGAGAGAGAGAGAGAGAGAGAGAGAGAGAAGGAAGGGAGGAGTGAGAGAGGGAGAGGAGTGAGGAGAGGGAGTGAAAAGGAATTAGTAGCAAGAGTAAATTGCCATTTTTAAAACTCAAGTTTCAGACACGTCAATCTCTCTCCTGGACGTGACAGTCGAAATTTTTTGAGTTCGAACTTTCTCCTTTTTTTCTTCTTTTCCTTTATCTTTTTTCTCTCTTTCTTGGAGGGGGAGGGTGGGGGGAGGGGAGATATCCGTCGAGACTTTGTGTGTGTCTTTTATCGCTTCTGGAGTGCCACGAAGAGTAATGGCGGACAGTTGGCACTCGCTGGGAGAAAACAAAGGGAAACAGTGCCACAAACATATTCTGCACACACACATTCGCACACACACACACACACAAACACACACACACACACACACACAAACACACACACACACACACACACACACACACACACACACACACACACACACACACACACACACTCAGACACACATACACACACAAACACACCTACACTAAGCCTTTCCTCTTACATATAGCACTAATATTTGATTCCTTTGAATGAATTTATGATGTGTGAGGTCACAAACGACAGTGCCAAATCTACGCTGAGATTCTGGGGGTCAGTGCCACAAATAATAGATGAAGTAATGTGAAAGTAAGCTTTTAATATTCAGTGAAATTGAGACGTACATACATATAGTGACAAGTATTCTATCATGTGTTCAGTGATGCGTGCAGTCATGTAGCGATGTCCCCATCAAAAAAATGAAATTATAGAGATTATTAATACTTTAACCACATCAAAATTTAATGGGTTCGGGACGCGGTGCCACATGAAGAGTGAAATTACGTACGACGGTGCCAGGCGATGTGTGTGCAGTGCCATTTTTATAGGTCTAAAGTAAGCTTTCTTATGCGAGCGAGTGGAGTCCCTTGGGGCGTGGTGGGAAGGGATAAGGGAACAGGGGAGGTAGGAAGAGAAAGAGGGAGAAGAGGTGGAAGAAGGGAGAGGAAATAGAGGAGGGAGGAGAAGAAGGGAAAGAGGGAGAAGAAGAAGGGAAGGAGGGGGAAGAAGAAGGGAAGGAGGGAAAAGAAGAAGAGAGGGAGGGAGAAGCAGAGGGGAGGAAGGGAGAGGAAGAGGAAGAAAGGAGGGAGAAGAAATAGGAAGAACCAAGGGAAGGAGAAGAAGAGAGGAAGAAAAGGAGGGAGAAGTGGAGGAAGAATAGGGAGAAGATAGAAATTAAAAGATAATGAAGAAGAGGAAGGAGAGAAAGAAGAGAAGGAGGAAGGAGAAATAAGAAACAAGAATGAAAATGATGTAGTTGAGGAGGAAAGAAAGGAAAAAAGAAAAATAAGATGTAAAAGAAAAAGAAACAAAGAAAGAAAAATGCAAAAAAATTCTCCCCTCCCCTTCTCTCTCTCTCTCTCCACCCCTCCTCCCCCTCCTCCCCTCCCCCTCGTCTCCTATTTCGCTCCCTTGATCCCGGTGGGAAGTTAAGAATAAACTTCTTTGATACTTCTCGGTTACTAGCGTCTCTGTCACCTCTCTCCGTTACCTCCATTTTTTATGGAAGGAGAAAAACCTTGCCAAGTATCTTTCTGCCCTCTTTTCCTACCTTGTTCTATCATCCACGTTCTTTCCTACCTTGCTCTATCATCCATTTTCTTGGAATAACGTTGCCAAAAAATTCGCAATGTTCTTTCTCTTCGCTGAAAAGGTAAACAGCATTGGGTATTTACTGTTAGAAGGCGCGCAACGTTAAATTCCTCCCGTCGGCGCGAGACAGTGCGTTTGTGTTTGCTATTTCAGGCTTATGCTATGCCCTCGGGGTGCTATTATAATCCTCTTTAGGTGTTCCGTAAAGCATGAATACACTGTGACGACAGGGGAGGCGGATCCTCCAACTCACACGAACTTAGATGCGTATACAGGCAGCGTATGTGTAAATGTATATATTGTGTCTCGCTGCCTCACTGTTTGTCTGCAGGTTGATGGGTGTCTGTTTATGTACGAGTGTATGGACATATGCACACACGCACACGCAATTCACACCTATCCACATCCACACACAGCCACACATACATACATTTATAAACCTATCTACCTATCTGTCTATGTATTTACCTATCTATCTATATAAATAAACACACACACGCACACACACAAACACACACACACGCACACACACACAGACACACACACACCCACAGACAGACACGCACTCAGACATACACACACACACAGACACACCGACACTGGATACACATATATATATATATATATATATATATATATATATATATATATATATATATATATATATATGTGTGTATGTATATATGTGTGTGTGTGTGTGTGTGTGTGTGTAATTACATATACATATACATCAATTTATCTATCTATCTACCTACCTTTTCATCTATCTATCTCTACATATCAGTAAAACAAACGGAAGCTAGAAATGTGGCAGGCACTTTAAGTCAAATCTGGGTTTCGACGCCGTAGAGTTAAAGATGGAAACTTTGACACTTCTCCGATATCAGTAGCCATTGCAATCTCCTGTCCACTTTGCACCTCTTCCTCTCTCCTATTTCCTCTTCCATTCTTAGTGCCGGTTTCCTGTTTTCCATCTTCGTAAAATGGTGCATTGACATCCGGCGTTTGGAAACGTTTGTTCGTTTGTGCGATTCGTAAACGTTCGTTCGTTTGTGCGATTCGTAAACGTTTGTTCGTTTGTGCGATTCGTAAACGTTTGTTCGTTTGTGCGATTCGTAAACGTTCGTTCGTTCGTGGGATTCGGAAACGTTTGTCTGTTATTTTTTTTTCTTTCTTTCTTTCTTTTAGTCTCTATATTAGCATTGTTATTTTTTAGCATATAGATGAAACAGATATAAGCGAAAGTGTAATAAAATGGGAGGAAAATACAAAACGAAAGACACATACAGCACATAATAAATATACAAAAGTGAGACCCAAAATAGGGAGAGGGTGAAGGATAGCGAAAGAAGAAAGGAGACGTATAATAAGGCTAATAATTTATACACAAGAGAGTCGAGAGCGAACACTAGAGAGCAGAAGGAGGTTGGGGGCGACGCGGGCGAGCTGGGTGCCACCGCGACGCCGCCTTTGTGCCAGGGATGGATAAGTGCCAGATTTCAATATCGCTCGAGACACGCGCACACGGGCTCACATACGTATTTGCAGACGCACAGCACGTACACATTCCCAGACACGCACACACGCACACCATAAAATAAGGGAAATTTAAGAAAAATAGAGAAAAGGGAACAAAAATGAAACGGGAAGAAAGACGAACGAAATGAAAGAAAACAGATAATAAATACAGACTTAGCAACTAGTACACCTTTGTAGATCTCGACATGGACTCCGGAAAAGGTCCATTAAGGTCACGGCATCCTCGTAGGTGTGTGACAACTCATTAATTATTCAGTCTAAATTATCTATCATCATTCAGATCACGTGATCCCCCTCCAGAGGCCGCGTTCCAGAAAGCTTGATCAAGATGACAGAGGGAGAGAGAGAGAGAGAGAGAGAGAGAGAGAGAGAGAGAGAGAGAGAGAGAGAGAGAGAGAGAGAGAGAGAGAGAGAGAGAGAGAGAGAGAGAGAGAGAGAGAGAGAGAGAGAGAGAGAGAGAGAGAGAGAGAGGGGAGAGAAGAAAAAGAGGAGGGAAAAGAGAGAGGGAAAGGAGAAAAGGAAAAGAGAGGGAAAGAGAGCGAGAGAGAGAGAGCGAGAGAGAGAGAGAGAGAGAGAGAGAGAGAGAGAGAGAGAGAGAGAGAGAGAGAGAGGGGGGGAGAGACAGAGAGAGACAGACAGACAGAGACAAAAAAAGAGACAGAAAGAGAGAGATAGGGGCTATAACAGAAAGAGAGACAGAGAGGGAGAAAGAAGTAGAGAAAGATGGAGATAACGAGATAAACATATATAGAGATAGATAGACAAATTGATAGATAAGTAAAAAAGATAGATAGATAAAATAAATAGATAGGCAGCCATACAAATCGATAGATGGGTAGATAGATAGATAGAGAATGATAGAATGAAAGAAAGACAGAGAGAAGAAAAGAAAAAAGATAGAAAGAAAGAACGAAACCAAAACAGACCAATAAATAAAATCAAAGAGGAAAAGAACAGAAAACAAAGAGAGAAAAAAAAAATCCTTGCACCGAAAAGTCATCACTCATTCCTAATCCCGACTGCACACCGAATCCTAATAGTCTGGGTGCAAGGTGCTGTTGCTGAATTAATTGCAAGACTGACGTCACAGCTGCAGGTGGGGTTGGGAGAGGGAGAGGGGGGAGGAGGGAGGGGGTTAGGTTAGGTTGGGGTTAGGGGTAGGGGGGGGGGTTCTCCTTCTCTATACCCGACGTTGTCTTATTAACAGAGCATGTTCACAGGCACTCACTCTGTGTGTGTGTGTGTGTGTGTGTGTGTGTGTGTGTGTGTGTGTGTGTGTGTGTGTGTGTGTGTGTGTGTGAGTGTGTATGTGTGTGTGTGTGTGTGTGTGTGTGTGTGTGTGTGTGTGTGTGTGTGTGCGTGCGTGCGTGTACGCGTGTGTGTGTCTCTGTGTGTTTGGGTGTGGGTGTAGTAGTGATTATAAACTGTGCTTGCGGGAATGATAAGGATAATCTTTTTCGTCACTAATCTCACTTAAGATCATAATTAGTTAATTTAAAACAGACGTTCCAGGAGAAAATCAGAAATGATTCCTCGAAGCCAAACCCAACGCATCCGAACACCAGTGAAAAGGCAAAGGCAAAATTACGGATGATTGTGAAAGGAAGTGAAGAAATGAAGAAAAGAAAAAGGGCAGGAAGCAAAGAAAATAAAAGAATTTATTTGAATTATATAAATGCAGAGGTAAAGCATAAAATAAAGTCTGTAAAAGTGATTAAATTGACTATCCTGTGTTTAATTGAAAAGGAGAATTGGATTAAGTGAAGATTGGTGAATATTGTATATACAGGATAGAAGTGTGTTGATTTAAGCTCTTTTACCTATTCAAATTCATTTAAGCAATATAAATCGCATTCCAAAAATATTTTTGCAGAAGGATATTGTATTATCATATCATGAAATTTATCATACATAATTCTTTATAATTTAGATTTTAAAATAGTCACGTTCACTTTTTATCCTTTCTCTCTCTCTCTCTCTCTCCCTCCCTCCCTCCCTACATAACTCCTTCCCTCCCTCCCTCCCTCCCTATCTGTTCCTCCCTCCCTCTCTTTCTTCCTCCCACCCTCAATCTCTTCCTTCCTCCCTCCTACCCTCTCTCTTTTCCTCCCTCCCTTGTTGCCTCCTTCCCTCTTCCCTTCCCATCCTCTCCCTCCCTCCCCCTTCCTTCTCTCTCTCTATCTCCCTCCTTCCCTTCCTCCCTCCCTCCCCCTTCTCTCTCTCTCTCTCTCTCCCTCTCTCCCCCTCTCCGTCCCTCCCTCCCTCACTCTCTCTCCCTCTCCTTCTCCCTTCCTCTCTCTCATTTTCTCTCTTTCTTTCCTTCCCTCCCTCCCTCCCTCTTTCTCTCAGCCTAATAACCTCATGAACACACGACGCCCTCTCTCTCTTTCTCTCTCTCTCTCTGTCACTCTCTCTCTCTCTCTTTCTCTCTCTCTATGTCACCCCCTATTTCTCCCTCTCTCTGTGTCTTTCTCTGTCTGTCTGTTTGTCTGTCTCCCTCCCCTCTCTCTCTGTGTCTCTATCTGTCACCCCCTATCTCTCTCTCTCTCTCTCTCTCTCTCTCTCTCTCTCTCTCTATCTCTCTCTCTCTCTCTCTCTCTCTCTCTCTCTCTCTCTCTCTCTCTCTCTCTCTCTGTCTCTCTCTCTCTCTGTCTCTCTCTCTCTCTGTCTCTCTTCTTCTCTCCCTCTCTCCTCCATTCTCTCCCGTGTTATACCGTGTTAATGCCTCTCGTTCACCATGAATCATCTCTGGCTTAGAATAACGAGCAGTAAATTATGATGTATGCTTAGCTTTGCACTGCACTCGCTCACACACATGGAAGTACACACAGAGAAGGGGCTAATGAACACACACACTCACACACGCACACTCAGAGAGAGAGACTAACGAACACATACACATACAATCTTATTCGCATACACGAATATAGATACACACCCACGCATCCACACACACGCCAACACAGACACACAGACCCCCCCCCCTCCACACACGCACACACTCGCATCCACACACACAGACAGACACACGCAAACACATATACACAGACCCCCCCTCTCCGCACACATACAAATACACTCACCCACCCACCCACCTACACACATTATAACCCCCCACACATAGCACACACACACCTACATACACACCTACATACACATACAACCAAACACCATCCCTCCACACACAGACTCCCCCACACACAAACACACACACAGATCCCCTCCCACACACACAACAAACACACTCACCCACCCACCCACCTACAAACACACAAACACACACACACACACACACAAACAAACACACCCACCACCCACCTACACTCACATACAACCAAACAACCCCCACCCACCCCACACACAGACTCAACCCCCCCCCACACCTACTCACCCCCCTCCACCCCCTCCACACACACACACCTACACACACATACAACCAACCCCCCCCCACCCACTCACTTCCCTCCACCCTCCACCCACTCACTCACCTCCCTCCACCCACTCACCCCCCCTCCACCCCTTCCACACACCCGACCACGCACACACACACCCACTCACCACCCCCTCCCCCGACTCACCCCGCCCCCCTCCACCCCCTCCACCCCCTCCACACACCCGACCACGCCACCTCTCTCGTGGCTGGAGTCGTGCGTTCCCGAATTCTCCCGGGAAACTAAGCAATTTCGTCCTCCCTTCCTTGCTCTTCTCCTTCCTCCTCGCGTGTTGGTTTTGTCTTTTTTGTTATTTTTTTTATAGTTTTGTTTGTTTATTTGTTTGTTTTTGTTGTTGTTGTTGTTTCTTCTTCTCTTCCTTCGTGTGGTTGTTATTGTTGTTTCTTCTTCTCTTCCTTCGTGTTGTTGTTATTGTTGTTTCTTCTTCTCTTCCTTCGTGTTGTTGTTATTGTTGTTCTTTTCTTATTCTTCTCTTCCTTCGTGTTATTGTTGTTCTTTGCCTTGTGTTTTTTTCCTGTTGTTTTTTGTTTTTCTCCTTCTTTGTTTTCTTGTAATAATTTTCTTCAGCTATTTCTTGTCCTTCCTTTTCTTCTCTTCCTCCTTCTCAATTTCCTCCACCCTCCAGTCCTCCTCTCTTCCTTTCTTCTCTTTCCTTCTTCATTTCCTCTAATCCTTCTTCTTCTCCTCGTCCTCTTTCCTCCTTTTCTCTTCCTTTTCTTCCGCTTTTTCCGCGTGCTCTCCTTCCTTCTCTTCCTTCACCTCCCCCTCCTCCTCTCCATCCTCTCTCTCTTTCTTCCCCCTTCTTCTCTACATCTCTCCCCTTTCACCCCCTCCTTCTTTTGCCATCTTCCTCTTCCTTTCTATCTTTTCACTCCTTCCCTTCCGTCTTCATCTCCTTCACCTCTCCTGTCATTCCTCTACTTCCCCTTTTATCACCCCCACCCCCTACGTCCTCCTCTGCCTCTCTTCCTTCTCCTCTTCCCTTTCCCCCTTAATTCCTTCTTTTCTCCCTACCTTCAAACTTCCCCCATCTCCTCCTCCTCTTCTCTTCTACCCCTCATCCCCATCTCCTCCTCTTTCTCCCCCCCTCCTCCTCGTCCTCCTTTCCCCCTTCATCTCCTTATCTCCTCCTCCTCCTTCATCTCCCCCATCACCCCTCTCATCCTCCTCCTTCCCCAACCTCTTCATCTCCCCTATCCCCCCCCCCATCACCTCCTCCTCCTCCTCCTCCTTTCCCCCTTTCATCCCTCCATCTCCTCCTCCTCCTCCTCCTCCTCCTTCCTCTCCCCATCTCCTCCTCTCCCGCCCCCTCCACCCCCTCCCTCCTTCTCGCTGTGCCATGTTAGCTGTCATGTGGTCTTGCTATGTCTTGCTTGCATTGCCCTCACGTGTGGTGGCGTGTGCAAAATACGTGTAGATGGTCAGGGAATACATAATCTTTTGCAGAATATTAAGTTTATCTCAAGATGGAGAGCAGACTGGTGTAAAAGATTTATTTCTATCTTCTTCTACAAGGAGCTCAGAGATATAAGAGTTAATGTTCTCTTTATTTATCTTCTGGGGGAAAAATATATATCTGACACGTTTATGATAGGTTTTTAGCTAATTTGAATGTCAGACTTTATTTTAAAAAAACGCCTTTACATGCAAAGAAGAGCATAAACTCTCCT
>NC_091578.1:21361845-21376845 GCF_042767895.1 Penaeus vannamei | reverse complement strand
TTTTTTTTTTTGGGGGGGGGGCGGCTGTGGGGTGGGTGAGGGAGGAGGGAGGGATGAGAGGGAAAGAGTGTGTGAGAAAGATAGAAAGAGATTGGAGAGAGAGAGAGAGAGAGGGAGAGAGAGAGAGAGAGAGAGAGAGAGAGACAGAGAGAGAGAGAGAGAGAGAGAGAGAGAAAGAAAAAGAGAAAGAGAGATGAACAGACACAGACATACTGATAGACATGTATATACAGAGATACAACAGAGATTTTAGAAAAATATACACGTTTAGACAGACAGACAGTCAGACAAACAAACACACAGACAAAGAGACGCGAAGAGACAGGAAGTGAATAGAAGAAACACGAACTGACAGACAGACAGACAGACAGAAAAGGAGGGAAGGAGGGTAGATTACTGTGGTAACCATGCCAACGACTTTTCCGCGCGGGGAGGGGAGGGGGATGGGGGGAGGGGGGAGGGTCTGCTCCGGGAAGGGAAAGTAATACTTGACTGATGTCTTTCCTTGGTTTATTTATATATTTATTTTTAGACTAGATTGCTCTGTCTCTCTCCTTTTTTATTTGCGGTTGTCAGTTAATAGACTTTTCGTTTTTTTTATAGTGGTGTTTTGTTATAGATTCAATTGTCTGCAGATTGAGAGAGAGTAGTGATAGTGTTATAGTAACTATAAAATTCTTATTGACTTGTGGTAGTTAAGATATAAAACTCACCTCTGCGTTAAAGAAATGCATTATAGAATGTCATTTCGTGTTGTCTGCTTCATAAACTGAAATACTGAATGATGTATCACAACATATTCTCGCATTGAAATTCTGCTTTTCCGATTAGTACCAATATAAACCTTAGTCACTATATTTTACGACTTGTAATACAGTTTCTCTGATAAAAATAATGACTAAGAATCTCAAGTCACTATATTTTTTCATGTGATATAGTTTTTCCTTTCTGTGGTAGCATTTCGTTGTAATATTGTGACAAATGCTGAACAGAGGGTGGAATCGCTTGGTCGGCGCGGGCAGACATATCGGCAGAATTTCAAACAGTACGCGATATCTGACAGCGACACGAAAATTAAATTAATGTCGAATTTCTGTTCATAAAGTGCTGTTGGGCTTTTCTCGCAGTTTGTGTGTAAACAAAGAGAGAGAGAGAGAGAGAGAGTGAGTGAGTGAGTGAGTGAGTGAGTGAGTGAGTGAGAGAGAGAGAGAGAGAGAGAGAGAGATAGAGAAATAGAGAGAGAGAGAGAGAGAGAGAGAGAGAGAGAGAGAGAGAGAGAGAGTGAGTGAGTGAGTGAGAGAGAGAGAGAGAGAGAGAGAGAGAGAGAGAGAGAGAGAGAGTGAGTGAGAGAGAGAGAGAGAGAGAGTGAGCGAGAGTGAGTGAGAGAGCGAGAGAGTGGAGAGTGAGTGAGTGAGAGAGAGAGAGAGAGAGAGAGAGAGAGAGAGAGAGAGAGAGAGAGAGAGAGAGAGAGAGAGAGAGAGAGAGAGAGACGGAGAGACAATAGGGGGGAAAGAGAGAGAGAGAGAGAGAGAGAGAGAGAGAGAGAGAGAGAGAGAGAGAGAGAGAGAGAGAGAGAGAGGAATGAGGAGTACCTAGCCACGTCCCCCAACGATAGGGATACCGAGCCTCTCGTCAAGCAAGAAAGGACAGTTAACCCAGGGCAACAGACTTGACCAGGGCTCTCGGCCCTGACCAGACCTTCTCTCGGGGCTCGCCCCCCACACACGCGCAACGCTCGGCGCGCCTCTTGGGCTCCCTTTGCCCACAGCTGCACTGCACGAGACAGCCCGCGCCACGCTACCTGCCGCCCCTATCAATAAACAGCCGAACCAGAATTGTGTCTCCATACGGCCGCCTAAATCAGGACAAAACATAAACCCTGGCAGAGAGAGAGAGAGAGGGGGGGGGGAGATAGAGACCCAAACATACATTTAAAAAGAAAATCCAAATAAATAAATCGAACTACTATTGAGGCGGAAGAAAAAAAGGGGGAAAAATAGAACATTCACATCTAACTGACACAATCCCCTCTTTAGCAAGCAATTTGGATAACGCCTTTTCCCTCCCTGGACGACCCAGTCACGGCGAGCAAACCGATTTCGTCTCAGCCAAATTAAGCACAAGCACTAACATCACGCATACGAAATAATATACAACACAAACAACTGTATAAGGAATAATAAAAACAAACAAACAGAGAAAAAGAACCCCACAACACAATCAGGCAAAACAAACAATCGCACACCACAAACAATCAGACAAAACATAACAATCACACGCTACAAACAATCAAACAATCACAAACAATGCCCATTCCTCTTTGTTGGTGAGTACGAAAGCATTACTTCGTCAAATTAAATTACGGACCGTTTTCGCTTAAAAATGTATATAACGGATATATTAGGGAATATAATTTTAGTCCTATATAATTACAATTGGCTGGATAGACTTGCTAATTAGATGCAATTGATTGGTTAAAGAGTGATGGGCTGTTAGACTGGACTGTATTGGTATATTTGACGATCGGGGGGGGGGGGTGATCGGTTTGCCTGTTCGGTTGTTTGTGTTTGTTTGTTTTTTGTTTGTATTTCGGGGAAATACGTGAGGAACAGTGGTTTTGTTTGTTGACTGTTTGTGTACTATTCTCTCTTTCTCTCTCTTTTATTCTTACTCATTTTCTATTTCTCTGTCTGCCTGTTTGTTTCGTACGTACTCTCTCTCTCTCTCTCTCTCTCTCTCTCTCTCTCTCTCTCTCTCTCTCTCTCTCTCTCTCTCTCTCTCTCTCTCTCTCTCCCCCTCTCTCTCTCTCTCTCTCTCTCTCTTTCTCTCAATAATTCGCATCAAAGTACAAAAGGAAACGGTACTGTGATAAAAATCAGGGATTACTTTGTGTGTGTGTGTATGTGCATGTACGTCTATGTGCATGTACGTCTATGTGCATGTGTATGTGTTTTTAAATTAATGTTTTTATACTGTTCTTATCACCAGATAGAGAGATAGATATATATATATAGAGAGATAGATAGATAGAGAGAACGAGAGAGCGAGAGAGAGAGAAAGAGAAAGAGACAGAGAAAAAGAAAGAGACAGAAACAGAGACAGAGTCAAAGACAGAGAGAGAAATCATACAAAAAAGAAGAAATAACAAGATGCACAAACACATTTTGAGCGAGTGTAGCTGCGCCGGGCGTGAAATGGCGGTTAAATTTAGGTGAAGTGAGGAAAAGTTTTTCGATAAGTTTGTAAGCGTAAGTCTGACGAGACTCGAAAGCATTATTTGAAAAAGAAAAAGAAAAAAGGTGAAGGAGAGGATGATATGAAAGATGGAAGAGGAGAGGAAGAAGGAGAGGGAAGAGGAGCATAAAAGAATAAAAAAAGGAGATAAGAGAAAGCAGCAACAATTAAAATCAGACAACAAAGTATCAAAATAACAGAAAAAACCATAATAAAAACAATAATAAAAATATGATGAAAACAATAATAAAAACACAATAAAAACAATACTAAAAATAATAAAACCTATACTAAAAGCACAAAAAAATCACTAAAAACATTAAAAACAACCCAAAACATAATAAAAACAATAATATACAACTACAAAATAATGCTAAAACATACTAAAACAATATTAAAACACAATAAAAACAAAAACAAAACAAGACAACAACGAAAAAAACGAGAAGAAAATACCGCGAACCCAAACTTTTTATCGAGATGTTTGGGCACATTTTGGGTCTCGTATTATCGTGGCATTTGAAGCGTGAACAGAATCACTTTTTTGGGCATCGGAGAAGTTTTGGAATGTTTCTGAAATGCCACGTTCTTTTTTCTCTTGTTATTGGGAGGGGGGGGGGGGGTAGGGGGTAGGGGGGAAGTGAGTTCGATTCGAATTTTATGAATTGAAGTGTGGCTGCTGTTTTTTTTTTTTTTTTTTTTTTTTATGTATATATGTATTTTCGTTATTACGATAAACACGTGATGCAATAGAACTGATATCCATATATAAAACTATTAATGCCTATAGAAACCCGATAATATGGTAGAAGAACAATTGTGAAAAAATAGATAATGGGTGCTCATAATAATTCTTTTAGAATATGAATAACAATATCGATTTATCTTTTAGTTTCCTTCCTCCCCCCTTTCGCTCCTCCTCTTCTTCATTTTTTCTTTTTTTCTTCTTCCTCCCTTTTCTCTTCTTCTTTCCTCTAATTCTCACCTCCCTCCTCCTCCTCCTTTTCTTACTCATTTCTTGTTCCTTTTCTCCTCCTCCTCTTCTTTTTCTTCCTGCTCCTCGTCTTTTTCCTCTTCCTCCTCTCCCACCTCCTCCTCATTTCCTTTCCTATCCCTCCTCTTCCTCCTCCTCCTCTCCTTCCTTACTTCTTCCTCCTCTCCTTCCTTACTTCCTCCTCCTCCTCCTCCTTCTCTTCGTCTTTCTCTCTTTATTTCCTTTTGTCTTCCTTCTCCTCCCCCTCCCCCTCCTTCTTCTTCTTCTCCTTCTCATCATCATCCTCATCATTTTCATTCTCCTCTTCCTCCTCCTTCTCCTCCCCATCCTCCTCCTTTCCCCTCCTTCTCCATCTCTTCTTCCTCCTTCTCCACCTCCCCATCTTCTTCCTCCTCCTCCTCCTCCTTCTCCTCCCCATCTTCTTCCTCCTCCTCCCTCCTCCTTCTCCTCCCCATCTTCTTCTTCCTTCTCCATCCTCCTTCTCCTCCCCTTTTCTTCCTCCTCCTCCTCCTCCTTCTCCTCCCCTCTTCTTCCTTCTCCTCCTCCTCCTTCTCCTCCCCATCTTCTTCCTCCTCCTCCTCCTCCTTCTCCTCCCCATCTTCTTCCTCCTCCTCCTCCTCCTTCTCCTCTTCCTCCTCCTCCTCCTCCTTCTCCACTCCTTCCTTTCCTTACCGAGGAGACGAGATCTAAACCTCCAGTTCGGCGATGCGTCCGATAAGTAGCCTCAGCTCAGTAGCCCGCGAGCTAGCAGATAGCCCCATGATAGTCGCTGGCGGTAAGAGGTTTGGGCTATCAAGAGAGGGCTTAGAGAGGGAGAGTACAAGCCGGACGGGGTTTTAGTTGTTTGGCACCATATGCTCGTGAACGCACATATACATACGCACACGCATACATACACACATATACATACGCACACACATTCATAGGCACACACATACACGCACACATTCATAGGCACACACATACACGCACACATTCATAGACACACACATACACGCACACATTCATAGGCACACACATACACGCACACATTCATAGGCACACACATACACGCACACATTCATAGACACACACATACACGCACACATTCATAGGCACACACATACACGCACACATTCATAGGCATACACGCACCCACACAAACAAACAAACACGCACACACACACCACACACAAACAAATAGAGACACCCATGGCTACATACCCACATACACACACACAAACAAACAAATAGGCACACCCACGCCCACACACATACACACACACATACATTTTCATTCATTTTTTTATATCTTAAATATACGAAATACATCATTATCATGTTCTCATTTTGTTATATATATATATATATATATATACACACACACACACACACACACACACACACACACACACACACATATATATATATATATATATATATATATATATATATATATATATATATATATATATATATATATATATATATATATATATATATATATATATATATATATATATATATACATACATATATATATATATAAATATATATACATATATATATATATTCTTTCTTTTATGGATATTAAAGTCAATTAGCAGGTATGAAACGTGGATGTCCTTTTACAATTTTTAAAATGAATCATTAACCGAATGGCAATATAAACAAAGTGCCTTTTTCTTTGATCTTCAGAGATTAAATTCAAATATATTGATCATAGTTATCAAATGTTCTTTTTTTGCCTTTTTTTTCTTTTTTTGCTTTTCCCCCTCTCTTCCATTCGCTTATTCCCCTCTTTTCTCTCCTCTTTCTGCTCGCTTAATTCCTCTTTCATTGATTCTGTAATTCCCACTCTGCTTCTCCCCTTTTTCTTTACCCTTCGTTCTCCCTCCCCTCCCCCCTCCTCCACCACCACCCCTCCCCCTCTCCTCCCCACCACCCCTTTCCTTCCCTTCCTCCCCATTACCCCCCTCCCCCCCTCCCCCCCACCCCCTTTCCTTCCCCTCCGCCCCATCCCCCCTCCTCCTTCCCCTCCTGAACCGCTTGGCCCCTTAAGGGTTTAAGCTCAACTTCAGCCACAGGACGGCAATTTTGACCACGCTTCCTTGCTCGCAATTTCTCTGGCTTCTCTTTGTCTTTGTGTGTGTGTGTTTCTCTCCCTATCTCTCTCTCTCTTTCTCTCTCCATCCCTCCTTCCCTCTATATCTCTATTTCCCTCTCTTTTTCTTTCTTTCTCTCTCTCCCCTCCCCTCTCTCTCTCTCTCTCCCCCTTTTCTCTCTCTCTTTCTCCCCCTATCAATCCGTTTAGATTGGGACATAAAAAGCCCTCTCTTTTTCAAACTTTTTCCTTTTTGCTCCTTCTTCCTAATCCTCTTTTTGGCTGATTCAAGTTCTCTTACTCCTTCCCCATTTGGAAAATCCTGCGATTCGCTCTTTCTGCCACTTGCCTCGTCTGCCACCTACTTCAGGAAGATACTTCTCTCCTCTTTCCTCTTTCGTGTTCTTTTTTCTGTCATTTCTCCCTTTCCATCTCCGTTTATTTGTTGGTTTTTCTTACAGCCTGTTTGTTTGCCGTTTGTCTGTCTTTGTTAGTCTCTCTCTCTCTCTCTCTCACTTTTTTTTCTCTCTCTCTCTCTCCCAATCTTTTTTTCTCTCTGTCTCTGTCTCTGTCTCTCCCTCTCCCTCTCTGTCATTCTCATTCTTGCCATCCGTTTCTTTGTCTTTCTTCGTATGCTTCTCTTCTCTTTCTCCTTTCTCAACTCACTCATCTCCCCCCCCCCTCTCCCCTTCTCTTTCTTCCTCCCCTTCCTCCTTTCATTCACCCACCCACTAATAACCCCAGTTTCCCCATTTTTCCTCTCTCTTCCCCGTCCCCTCCCCTTCTCTCCCTCTCTCTCGCCCTTTCTCTCTCATTCTCCGACTCCATTCCATTCTCCATCTGTTTGTTGATTGGAAAATAATCAAATAACTAGTGTACTACAGGCCTGGGGGTTCGAATTCTCTCTTTAGGATCGTCTGATGTAAACACATTTTAGATTTGGCTGAATCTTTTCATATCGATGCCCTTTTTTTGTTTTTGTTTATCTCTGATGATTTTTTTTATTTCGCTTATTAAGGTGTTTGTTTTGGGATAATACCGAGTTTGAGATGAGATTTACTCTTATTGGAAAAATGAACGACTGGACGAGAGAAAGAGAGAAGGAGAGAGAGAGAGAGAGAGAGAGAGAGAGAGAGAGAGAGAGAGAGAGAGAGAGAGAGAGAGAGAGAGAGAGAGAGAGAGAGAGAGAGAGAGAGAGAGAGAGAAAGAGAGAGAGAGAGAGAGAGAGAGAGAGAGAGAGAGAGAGAGAGAGAGAGAGAGAGAGAGAGAGAGAGAGAGATAGGGAGATATAGATAGATATATAGAGATAGATCGATCGACAGATAGACAGACAGATAGATAGATAGATAGAGAGAGAGCACGAAGAAGAAAACTTGACAAGATTCCCCGACGAGACCCAACTCCATACGCCGACCACTTCCAACTCCGAAATTTCTTTATCGGATATACCATTTTCCACAACGGCAAGATAAGCAGGACAGACGAGGCGATAGATAGTCAGACGGGACTCTCAATACCTCTCAACAGCCTCCGATATCTCTCGATAGGTACGTTGCAGCGAAGAGGTCGTAGTATTACCATAAGCGACCGCTCGGGTTGCGCTTCTCCCGTGTCCTTTGTTTACCTTGCGGAGGCTCGGAGGGGGAGCGCCGAGGAGGAGGTTGATCTTGCGAGTACCGAGTTTGGAGGGTTTGCTGAAGAGGACGAAGGAGAGAAGAAGCGGGGAAGTTGCGATTGGGGGAGGGAGGGAGTTGCAGAAGAGGGGGGTGGGGGTAGGGAGAGGAAAGAGGGGTGGGGAGAGAGGTTGCTAAAGCTGGAAAGATTGAGTGTGAGGAGGAAGGAGGAGGTGCAAAATGCAGGAAGAGGAGGAAGGAGAGAAGAAGGAGCGGGAAGTTGCAGAAGGGGGGTTAGGGGTAGGAAGAGCAAAGGGGGAGGGCGAGAGGTTGCTAAAGCTGGGAATATGAGTGTGGAGGGGAAGAAGAAGGGCAGAGGAAGGAGGGAATGAGAGGAGGGAGAGAAGTTGCGAATGGGGGAGGGAGGGAGTTGCACAGGAAGGGAGTAGGGGCAGGGAGGAGGAAAGAGGGGTGGGGAGGTTGCTAAAGCTGGAAAGAATGAGTGTGTTGAGGCAGAAGGAGGAGAGAGGTAGGAGGAGTTGCCGAAGGCAGGAAGGGAGGGAATGAGAGGAGGGGGAAGCTGCAGAGGGGGGGGGAGGGAGGGGAAGGGTGGAGAGGTTGCTAAAGGTGGAAAGAATAAGTGAAGATGAAGAAAGGAAATTGCAGAAGGGGGAGGAAAGGAGAGGGAAGGAAAAAGGAGGAGGAAAGTTGCAAATAGAAGATGAAATGTTGCAGAGGGTGGAAGGGAGGAAAGAGGAGAGAGGAAGAGTGAAGAGGGAAATGAGAGTGTTGAAGAGGGGAAGAAGAAATGAAGAAGCAGATATATAGCTAACCGGAGGAGGAGGAGGAGGAGAAAGGAAAGTTGCAGAAGGCTGGAGGTGAGGGAAGGGGAGGGGGGTGGGGGGGAGGGAAGGGGGAAGAGGAGAGGAAATTGTTGACTGGGAGAGTTGCAATCATGGGGAGGAAGAAAAGTTGCAGAAGGGGGGAGGGCGAGGGCTGGTTGCAAATGGGGGAGGGGTGGGGGGAGGGGGGGGAGGGGGGGGGGAGTATTACTGTAGAGGGAGGAAGATGACTGGGTCGTTGGGGGGGGGGGTATGGGTACAGAAAGCGAAAAGTTGCGAAGGGTGAGGAGGAGGAGGGAGGGAGGTGGGGTGCAGAAAGGGGAAATGGAGGGTGAGGGGGAGGCTGCATAAGGGGAAGGGAAGATGAAATGAGAGTTACAGGGAGTTGAGAGAGTTTGTGTGTGTGTGTGAGTGAATGTGTGCGTGTGTGTTTGCGTGTTTGTGTGTGTGTGGGTGAATGTGTGTGCGTGTGTTTGTGCGTGTGTGTTTGCGTTGGTGTGTTAGTGTGCGTGTGTGTGAGCCTATGATCACGTGTCTGCTTTACCGTGTCTTAGAATATGCGCACCCGCCTGTGTATGTATATGATATACAAAATAACATCCATACACAGAGAGAAAGAAACAAAGAAAAACCCAGCAAAGACAATAAAAGTAAAAAAAAAAAAAAAAAAAAAAACAGACAACAAGACAACCAGACCTCGGTATCCACATCCGCCCAGCAGCCTCTTTCACCGCCGTTCACAAACACCCCAAAGCATTTTAGGGACCCACCCGCCCAGTCCCCACCCAAGCGCGCTCTCAATAAACGTTTGGGAAAAAAAAAAAACGTTTGGAAGGAGGACCAGCGTGCTAATCCCTTCTCAGTCCGTCCTGCAGCCGAGAGATTGAGACAGGGTCGAAGTGCCTGAAGCGATAATGTATTCGGAGTCTTAACTGTTTCCTCCTTTGTTTTAATCGCCCGGCTGCAACTCACTCGATTGTATTGTGTTAAACATTTTTTGTTTCTTTTTTCTTAATGTTGTCATCGTCTGACCTTTTATTCCGACTAAATGAACGTAATGTGAATGTAATGTTTGTGCTGCGTGAATATGTAAATCCTTAAATCATATATTAAATCAAGAAATTAAAGTAAACAGGGAAATGAACAAATGAATATAAGGATAACTAAAATGATGCATAAGCACCTTCCCCGATAAAACAAATGGAGTGATAGGCAGAGCAGCGAAGGGTAATCAGCCGCAGGAATATCCAAGCGATTCCAAAATTCCTAAAAGGAGACCCGGCCGCGGCAATTCCTTCCGGCGGCGCCCCTGCCCTGAGGAGCCCGGCTCAGGCAGGCATCTGGCACCCCTTCATGAGCGCCCATCTGGCCCCGGCAAGTGCCTTCCAGCCCAATGGTGCTGTGGCACTGCAATGGCCCTACCACTCTTATGATGGGCGTGTTGCAAAGCCCCCGAGAGCCTCTGCATGCTGATTGCAACGGGAGTGCCAAGGTTGCGTCGCGGTGTATTGGAGTGGAGGGGAGGTGGGGGGGAGGGGGGTCTTCGATTGTTGTCTGTTGCAAAGCTCGAATTGCACGGCTGGATGTCCCGGATCGCGTTGCACAGCCATGCATGTATAGGGATAAGAGCAGCTCAATCTGCGGAGTTTAACGGCTCAGAGAAAGGGTTTTAAAAGGCGGCAGTTAGTCGAAGTAATAACGCCTCATACGCCATAATGTTTACGTACGTGATAGTGTTTCCCTTTTATTGCAGATCTTGATGTACAGATGACCTCATCTTGCAAGCTCTGTTATGGCACTTTGCAACCCGCTTGACTCTCTCCGCGTGGCGTTGACGAGGCCGTTTGTCCCGTGGGAATGGGAGTTGATAGGCCTATCCCGGAAGAGAGGAGAGGCGAGCAGGACCATAATAAGCGCTTTGCCAAAATGACGTCACTATTCATGTTTTATTTTCGTATTTCGAATAGGCCTACTTTTAAGGATAATTATTTTGACCTCCTGTGGTGCAGGCCGGGTAAAGTAGATGGAATAGTAATTATAAGTAAAACTGAGTAAAATAGAGGATAGGTGTGTAGATAAAAGCTAGAACAAGTATATAAGTACGTATACCCTCAGACCTCCGATGTCAACTTTCGCTTTTCTTCATGATATAGAATAAAAGAAACAGAAAAAGTACAAAAGCCAAGGATTAAATCAAAGGTAAAATAAACATAAAAATCAAAATGAAAAACTAAGCAAAACATATAGTAAGTATATAAGTGCGAATACTACCCTGCGGCCACAGCCGTATATAAGTATAGTCGAAAAATTAATTAAAGATATATCAAGCACGAAAATAAAAATACAAAGAAAAGAATAATCAAATCATAAAATAAATATATAAGTGCGTATACCCTCGGACCTCAACTTTCGGCCCAAAAATAAAATAAAATAAACGCGCATAAAAAGGAAAAAACAAACTCCGACGTCACCTTTCGCTACCAGAATGAAACAAAATACGAAATATAAAATAAACACGCGTATAAGAATAAAATGAAAACAAAAAGAATAAGCAAAGCACAAAATAAGTAAATAAGTGCGTATTCCCTCAGAACTCTGACGTCAACTTTCGCCCCCAAAACAAAATAGAATAAAATAAATAAAATAAACACGCACATAACAATGAAGAAAAAAGAGTAATAAAAACATGAAATATGAAATAAACACGCACATAAAAATGAAAAGAAAAGAGTAAGCAAAACACAAATAAATAAGTGCGTATACCCTGCGGCCTCCGACGTCAACTTTTGCCCCCAAAATAAAACAAGCCTAAAATATAAAATAAACACGTGCATAAGAATAAGATTAAAAAATAAACAAAACACAAAATAAGTAAATAAGTGCGTATACCCTGCGGCCTCCGACGTCAACTTTCGCGCCAAAAAAAAAAAAAAAAAAAAAAAAAAAAGAAATATAAAATAAACACGCGCATAAGAATAAGATTAAGATAAACAAAACACAAAATAAGTAAACAAATGCGTATTCCCTTAGACCTCTGACGTCAACTTTTGCTCCCAAAACAAAATAGAATGAAATAAATAAAATAAACACGCGCATAAGAATTAAAAGAAAAGAGTAAGCAAAACTCAAAATAAGTAAATAAGTGCGTATACCCTGCGGTCTCATACCTTTCGCCCTAAAACAAAATAGAATAAGAAAAATAGAATAAACGCGTGCATAAGAATAAAAAGAAAAGAGTAAGCAAAACACAAAATAAGTAAATAAGTGCGTATACCCTGCGGCCTCCGACGTCAACTTGGCCCGAGAAAGAGGTTCAAGTTCAATCATCCTTCGACACGTCTCGGAGCCTCTTGCGGCGTCTCGAAATCCCTCTCGAGGTTATTGATTCGGTGTCTGGCGCTCAGGATTCGGGGATTGCTTCGGGGATTCGAGGGTTCGGGGGAGGGCGTGTTCCGTGGGGATTCGGGGTTCGTTTTTTTTTTTTTTTTTTTTTTTTTTTTTTTTTTACGAGAGGTTTCGTTTTTTACGGTTTCGTCCTATAAGCAAAGGTTCGCTTTTTGGAGATTAGTTTATTATGCGTTTTTTTTTGGGGGGTGAGGGTTGCTTCGAAAAAGTTTGCGGAGAGTGCAAATTGTGTACAAAATAATCTGTAAATAACATGTTTTGTATTGCGTTCCTTTTTTCTATTACATTAAATGTGGCTATGAATAAGGGCTTCAAATGTTTCAACTGTTTCAAATGTTTCGTTTTTTTTCAAATGTTTCAATTTTTTTCAAATGTTTCAATTTCTTCAACTGTTTCAAATGTTTCAAGTGTTTCGTAAATTCGAGGGTCCAACTTGAATAACTAATTAACGTCTAGTACTTAATCAATTTGAGGTTTCATAAGATTTCAAAATTTCAGTAGTAGAGATTTTCGTGGTTTAGGGGGTTCAGGGGTTCGGAGATTCATTTAGAGGTTCTGAAGGTTCGGGATCCTTGTGTTGTTTGTTTGCATGTGTGTGTGTGCGTATGTGAGCGTGTGTGTGTGTGAGCAAAAAATCTTCCTTCATACAGCCATTTTTTTTCTTCCTCCTACATTATCAATTTCTCATCCTTTTATTTGCATTTTTATTATATCTTTCTCCTCTTCCTTCTTCCTTCTTCCTTTGCCACCAATGCTCCGCCTTTTCTACCTTCTTTATATTCGCCTTGTCCTCATATTTTCCCGCTTCGTGTCAGTTTTCTGAAACATTTTAAATTCCTGAATTTTAAGCTGCTTCTTTATACGCCATTCTGAACACACGCGAAAGAAAATGTGAAGGAAAAGGTGGAAAAGAAAATAATAATGAGAAGTAAGCGAATCAGAAGAATAAGGTGGATACGAAAAGGAAGACGAAAGAATAGATAAAAGAAGTAAAATAAGAAAAAGAAGAGGAAAACAAGTAAAAAAGAAAATAGTAGTGATAATTGTAAAAGAGAAGGCTCTGAAGATAATGATCAGAGAGAGAGAGAGAGAGAGAGAGAGAGAGAGAGAGAGAGAGAGAGAGAGAGAGAGAGAGAGAGAGAGAGAGAGGAGAGAGAGAGAGAGAGAGAGAGAGAGAGAGAGAGGAGAGAGAGAGAGAGAGCATAAGAAAGGGAATTAGAGTAGAAAACGTAAATATCGTAATAAAAGGAATGGACGAAGGAGAGAACACATAAGGCGAGAGAAAGACGAGGAAGAGGAGCCAATACAACACACCTACTGAAGATAAATCCCTTATTTATAGACGACAAAAACACACGGGGTCGATATTCGGTCATTTTCCCCCGAGAAACTTTTACACTACTGAATTATGTTAGTCTTCCGTTTTCTCTGACGCAAATGGGTTCCGAAACCTTATGTCGGGGTTCGATCGCTTATGATATAGATTCATTAGTTAAACGAGCGTGTTGTGGGATTGTGTGGCTACCTTTCTGTTATCTTTTTTTTTTTTTTTTTTATAAGATTAGCATAGCATTATTCTTTATATTTCATATGTTTTTTAAGGTCATTTATGTTTACCAATGTGTGGCGTTCCTAAGTGCATTTCGTAGGCTTTTATTTAGCTGTTATTGCAATGTAAATATATGTGGTAATGTAATTGTTTTTTGCATTGTACGTAATTCTAAAAGGTATGTCTTTCACATATTGTTGTTACTAAGAAACGATTCGACTTAATTTTAATAAAAAATTAACCTTATGAATATAACAAAGGAAATATAAGTAGACAAAATAAAGAGAAAAGAAGACAAGGAAGAATAAAAGAAGGAAAATGAATTTGGCGCTGTATGAAAATGCCTCTTCGGCCATTTCATGTGATCGGTAAAAATTAGTTTAAGCTTCGGGTCCAAATAGATTGCATAAACACATCAATCAGTCGCCAATCAAATCCTTAATTACGGCTGAAACGAAAAGGATTATAGTCGTTTTAATTGGCGGTTATTATTTAGTTGGTAAACATTTTCGATACTGCAAATATTCCTTTACACTCGAAAGCTCTCGATATCAAAGTTACTATTAATATAATCGAGGCGTATATATATATATATATATATATATATATATATATATATATATATATATATATATATATATATATATATATATATATATATATATATATATATATATATATATATATATATATATATATATATATATATATATATATATATATATATATATATATATATATATATATTTGGTCGTGTCCTGCTTTTCAACTAACATCGTTACCGAAAGCGTCACCTCCGTTTATTAAGTAATTTGCTTGTTGTTTTTTTCTTTATATATGCGTTTCATTTTTCTTAATGTCATTTACATTTTTTAGGACCAGTATCTATCTATTTGTTTACTCATCTATTTACCTATCTATGTGTTTATTAGATTTTAATTGTTTTCTCAGCTGAAAGATAACATTGTTATCAGCATAAAAAATCATCATTATTGTTGTTTTCTGAATTGATGCTTTCATAATTGTTATCGCTGATATTACTATTATTATTGTTACTGTTACCATTATCAACAACATTGTTGTTGTTGTTATTATCAGTATTATCATTATTATTGTTATTGGTATTGTTACTGTTGTTGTTGTTGTTGTTGTTGTTGTTGTTGTTGTTGTTGTTGTTGTTGTTGTTGTTGTTGTTGTTGTTGTTGTTGTTGTTATTATTATTATTATTATTATTATTATTATTATTATTATTATTATTATTATTATTATTATTATTATTA
>NC_091578.1:21351845-21354345 GCF_042767895.1 Penaeus vannamei | reverse complement strand
GATTTGTCTTGGCGTTAGAATTATCTTAACTTTACTGTTATTATTATTATTATTATTATTATTATTATTATTATTATTATTATTATTATTATTATTATTATTATTATTGTTGAAAAAAATTGTGGATTTTCTTTATTGTGCATTTTCATCTTCTCTTTTGGTTTTTTCTGTCTGTCTGTCTGTTTGTCTGTCTGCCTGCCTGTCTGTCTGTCTGTCTGTCTGTCTGTCTGTCTGTCTGTCTGTCTCTCTCTCTCTCTCTCTCTCTCTCTCTCTCTCTCTCTCTCTCTCTCTCTCTCTCTCTCTCTCTCAGACTAAAGAGAATACACAAGCACAACGAATAAACAAGCGAAAAAGATAAGCCAACTCCTCAATAGCATAAACAAAAAAAATGTAAACAAACACTAACAAAGTATAAGTAAAAATAATAAGCAAACAAATGAATAATTAGAAAAAAAATCAAACAAATAACTAAAAAGGAATAAACAAGCACAACAAATGAATAAGTAAAAAGAACAAACACGGCAATGGAGATGAGAAAAAACAGACAAACAAACAAACACGAAGACGGCAGGACTGAAGGACTCAAGAGAGGGTTTCCTTGGCCCTCCCCGCGATAGGTTGAGCCATAAATTCCTCCCTTTAGAATGCCAGTGCCAGGTCGTAGGAATCCGTGGCTGCCAAGCGTGGTACTCTCGAGGGTAAAAGGGAAAGTGGGGGTGTTTGGCACTCGAGGTAAGAGTGTGGGAGCGAGTGTGGGTAAGTGTGTGTATGTTTTCTTGAGTGTGTGTGTCTGTGTTTGTTTGTTTGTGTGTGTGTGTTTGTTTGTGTGGGCGTGTGTATTTGTTTGTTTGTGTGTGTGTGTGTATGTGTGTGTGTGAGAGAGAGAGAGAGTCTGTGTGTGTGTGTGTGAGTCTGTGTGTCGTCCTGCCTGTCTGTATGTCTGTATGTATGATTACGTGTTTGTAAGCAAGTGATCTGGAGGCATTGTTACCTACAGATGAGACCATCCGAGGAAATGTATTCCCGATAATGATGAAGGGACGGCATTCGTTCACGAGGACCGCCCCCCCCCCACAAACAAAAAAAAGTGATTTCCACAGTGCATTGAGCAGTGAAAGAGAGGGTAATTTGCAACGGTACTGATGACAATACATGGGGGAAAGATGATTGCATCGTTGACAGCAGGTGATATATTTTGTGATTGTTTTTGGTCATGGCAAATGGTGGAAACAATCAAACTGGCTTGTAACTGATTGTGATGGTGATATTAAATGACCTAATAGGATAGGGGATATTACACTGCAATGGACATGCAATGATGAATGGCTCAGCTGTTAAAGTAGATAATATTGGTTTTGTTATGAACTGTGGCAATCGCTGATCTCATCTGCCAACAGTAGAGCCAATGTTTCTCGTTATGCAGGATGAAATAGAAACATTGGCATTGTCATTTGTATTATTTTTATATGATCTACTGTGTTAGCGTGTTTGTTGTTGTTCGTATTGTTATTATTATCTTTATTATCCCTATTGTTATAGTAGATATTATTATCATAACAGCTATATATTTTTTTTCATTTTTATAACTATTATTATTATCACTACTGTGCGTACAACAACAAAAACTGCTACCACTACTACCTTCATTACTACAACCAGTACTACTTCTTCTACTACTACTACTACTACTATTACGACTACGACTACGACTACTAGAGATGCTACCACCACCACTACTACCAATACTACTACTACTAATACTACGACTACTATCACCACTACTATTACTACTACTAGAGCTACTATTACCACCACCACCACTGCTATGACTAATACAACTATTACTACTACTACTACTACTACTACAGCTACCATCACCACCACCACCACTACTACTACTACGACCACCATTACTACTACTACATCTACTTCCACCACCACCATTACTACTACTCTCCTACCACCACCATTACCATTCCTGCTACCATACTTCACCCGTGCCTCTTAGCCCCGCCAGCAAGTCCTTAGTCCCTGTGAGAAAAACTTTGCATACTAGCCCATTATCCTGCCTTGGGATTTAAACCTTCGTGATGAAAAATGCTGCGTGAGAAAGAGAGAGATTTGGGGTGACTGCAATTCGGGGTGAAGGGAGAAAGACCGATGAATGAGGAGAGAGAAAGACCGATGAATGAGGAGAGAGAAAAGGCGATGAATGAGGAGATAGAAAGGGCGGTGAATGGGGAGAGAGAAAGGGCGATGAATGGGGAGAGAGAAAGGGCGGTGGATGAGGAGAGAGAAAGGGCGGTGAATGAGGAGAGAGAAAGGGCGGTGAATGGGGAGAGAGAAAGGGCGATGAATGGGGAGAGAGAAATAGCAATGAATGAGGAGAGAGAAAGGGCGATGAATGAGGAGAGAGAAAGGACGATGAATGGGGGAGAGAAAGAGCAATGAATGAGGAGAGAGAAAGGGCGATGAATGAGGAGAGAGAAAGGGCGGTGAA
>NC_091578.1:21339345-21341845 GCF_042767895.1 Penaeus vannamei | reverse complement strand
TGGTTTTGATCTATCTCATATAACATTCAAACAACTATGCTGTTTACGATATGTCGAATGGTAATCTCCTGCCAACATAAAAGATACACATCAAAGGTGGAAAAGTCATTAGTAAATACAATTTCCTGACAACGTCAAAGGAAATTCTCTGATAATCCTTCTGTGTCATATTCCAACATACGGACTAGGGACAGCATGCCCTTTGCCACCATCAGAGGTGCGGAAAATCCTCTTTTAATACCAAACGATAAAGCCATTTACCTGCCGATATTACATGCAAGTCTCTAACAGGTGCATTCCCTAACATACGAGGTGGAAAGTGAAGTAAAAGACAAAACAAAAACAAAAACAAACCGAAGAAGAGGAAAATAAAAGAACAACAATAGCAACAAACAAACAAACAAACAAAAAAAAAACACCAGCAAAAAAAAACAAAACACCGCTAAAGAACAACAGCGACCCCCCCCTTCCCCAGAAAAGGAAATTCCCTGCCAATACCAAATTCATATTCTCGAACAAGCCATCTGCCAACACCCACGACCAGGACAAGCCAGCCGCCTCCTGCCAGCGTTAGAGGTGGAACAAGTCCTCTGCTAATGCCAGCCGTCAGAGCCAATCCCCTGCCAACACCAAGGATAAACTCACAGTACCAGCCTCTGCCAACAGGTCCTTTCTACACGTATTCGCAAAGGGGAATCAGAGAGAGAATGTGAGTGAACAGTGACAACACAATCTGGTTGATAGTAAAATGAAAGATGAATAAGAAGGAAAAGGAGGGAATGAGGGGTGGTAAATAATGGAGGAAAAGGAAGAGAGGAAGAAGGAAGGAGAGAGAGAAAATGAAACATACGAGTGAAAGAGGAGGTTTAAAAGAAAGAAATGGAAGAGGAGGAGGAGAAGGAACTGAAGAGAAAAGAGAAGCAAGGAGAAGATTAGAAATGTGAAGAGGAGCTAAAGGAAAAGGAGATGAAGAAGAAGAAGGTACAGCAGAAGAAGAAAAAAGAAAAGCAGAAGAAAAAACAGGCACAAATGGGAGAAAGCGAAGTAAAAACAAAACGAAGAATAAGAATAAGAAAAAGAACAAAACCAAACACAAAAAAGAAAGAACAGGCACAAATGGGAGAAAGCGAAGTAAAAAGCAAAACAAAACAAAAACAAAACGAAGATTAAGAAAAAGAACAAAAACAAACACAAAAAATGCTGCCAAAACAACAACAAAACACCACTAAACAACAACAGCAACCCCCTTCCCCCTTCCCTCCCCCCCCCGCCCCACAAACAAGCGAAGGTCGAGCTGCGCCTTATTAGCATGGCCCAAGATTAGTGATCTGCCAGCGCAGCATCCGTCGCCCCAGCCAACCGTAAATCAGCCGAACGGGTAATGGAACGTGGAAATAAAAGTTTCTTCTTCTCTTTTGCCTTTTCTTTTTTTTCTTTTTTTTTCGTTTTTTTCGCCAAATTGGAAACTGGAATTGATTATTTGTTGTTGCTGTTTTGTTATTGTTGTTGTTGTTGGGTGGATTATGTGCGTTTTTTTCTTTTTGTCTTTTGGTGAAATTTCGAAAGTTGTTATTGGATTTTGTTTTGAATAATCGAAATATAACAATAATTTAAAAAATGATAATAACACGAACAGATGCAAAGGACAATCATAAAACAAATGAAATTCGTTTCCGTCTTAACGACCGGTTTTGTATTTCAGAAAAATGAAGAATCGTTTGAACATCAAAAGGAAAACGTAAAACCTCCATTCAAAGGGGAAAAGTGTGTCCAAACGCGTGCGAAAAAAAGGAAAAAAAGAGAAAAATAAGTACAAGATGCAGATAAAAGGTGTTATTATGATTGCTATAATAGGTAGATGAAAAAATTAGCCATGTACTATCAAAATATTTAAAAGAACACTAACGCATTATTTTTTTTGGTATGGAGAAAACAAGAATAAAACGAAGAAAAAAGAGAAAAAAATAAATAAACACTTTTCTCAGAAGATACCTCTAACCCCCTCTTACAGAAAAAGAAAAAGAACAAAAAAAAAAAAAACATGCTCAGACACCAGCTAACGAAAGAGAGAATAAAGAAAACGAACACCGCATACTCGAACACCTACCAACGCGTCCGTTTGCGTGCGTACAGGGAAGTGGTTCATAGTGGTTCATCCGGCTGCTGTTCGGCCTCTTGACCCAGCCATCCTACACGGCGACCTGTGCACTCTGGGACTCTCACATCCTAGCGCTGGACTTAGGATTGAAGGATATCGCCCTGGACTTCCGAAAGCCGTTAGAAGAGTCCGTTTTTTCCAAGAATTGAGCGTCTTGCTATAAACAGTAAAAAAAGGAAAGATTTGGTTCTTTCGGTAAAGGGAGCCCCTTTCCCCCTAAGCTACAGTAATGACGATTATTATCGTTATTTACACAAGTTCTTCTTTGTGAAATCCACTCTTTTTTTCTTTTTCATATCATGCTCTCTTTCTCCCTCCTCCCCCCCCCTACCTTCCTCTTTC
>NC_091578.1:21321845-21329345 GCF_042767895.1 Penaeus vannamei | reverse complement strand
AAAGAGAGAGAGACAGAGAGAGAGAGAGAGAGAGAGAGAGAGAGAGAAAGAGACTGGGACAGAAATAGTTAAAGATAGAAAAGATAAATAGATGCAGAAAGAGAGAGGAACATAGATAGAGACAGACAGAGATAGATATATAGACAGACAGACAGACAAATTAGACAGATAGATGGAGATAAATAGATAGAGAGAGAGAAAGAGAGACCGTAGAGAGAGAGAGGGAAGCCTTCCTGGCGCACGGGAGCCAGGGAGAGCCACAATGGAGCCGGCTGGAAGGAGAGCCTCTGTGATGAATGGAGTCTCATCCTTGCTGGAAATTACACGGGGAAGGGAGGGAGGCTGACCGCCCTCGCTCGCGCGCTCTCTCACTATCTCTCATTCTCTCTCTCTCTCTCTATCTATCTATCTCTATCTGTGTATGTATGTATCTATATATCTCTCTATCTATTTCGTTCCTTCAATCTATGTATCTATCTCTGTCTATCACTCTTTCCGTTGATCTATCTATATGTCTGTCTGTCTGTCTGTCTGTCTTTGTCTGTCTCTGTCTCTCTCTCTATATCTATCTATCTATCTATCTATCTATCTATCTCTCTCTCTCTCTCTCTCTCTCTCTCTCTCTCTCTCTCTCTCTCTCTCACTCCCTCTCCCTCTCCCTCTCTTTCTCTCTCTATCCCTCTCCCTCTCCCTCTCTCTCTTCCTCTCCCTTTCTCTTCTCACCCCCACTCTCTCTCTCTCCTTCCTTTTCCCTCTCTTTATGGGGCTACAGAGGCGGTTTCCATGGCTATTTGCAGCTACCTGATACTTGCTCTTTTAAACAGGCTGTTGTCAAGGGGATAGTCTCTCGACGTGCCCTGGGAAGACGGTGGAGAATAGACATGGCTAATACTGCTAGTCTTAGTAAATACTCTCCTACTACTGTTTCTGCTGCAACAACTGCTTTTACTGCTATAGCGCTACTTAGGTTTGTTATTCTACTAATACTACTGCTGCCGCTACCTCTGGTTTAACTGCCCGAGTACTGAAACTGCTGCTTTTGTTGCCAATCCTCCCGGAGCTTGTGAAACTGTAGGTTATAATTGTTCCCTTTTGTGTGTTCTTGTTTGTAAGCTTTTGTTGATTTTCCTCTTTTTTTATTCTTTTGTGTTTGAAACACAAGAAAATACTTTATATAAGATCAGAATTAACGATAGGATAATATACCGGACTTTACCTTATACCATTGCCTTGGCGCCACCTCATTTAGATTTCTTATGAAAATACAGTACACTACACATTAGACTATGAACGTTAATTAACGTTATACTAATAACATTAACCGGCATTACACTGTTAGTATTAACACAGTACACGAAACTCCAAATATCATTAGCACACCGTCGGTTGCACATGGAACCCCAACGGACACGTACACAGACACACCGACACGGGTACGTACACATACACACACACACATACACACACACACACACACACACACACACACACACACACACACACACACACACACACACACACACACACACACACACACACACACACACACAGGCACGCACACACACATACACGTCCACACTCTCCCCCTTTATCACCTATTATCATTCCCATTACATTTATTATTCATCTTCGTGTCATCAACTTCCCCGGGCCTCCTGTGACCTCGGCCGTTGATGACCTGTCACTCAAAAGGGCCGGGGTCATGTGTCATTTGTTTACGTTGTGGTGATGAGGTTTGTGGTGACCGCTTGTTTACGGCGAGGCGATGAGAGGGGGCGGGGCTTGGGATTCGTTCATTATAGGATTCTGTTTTTTATCGATTTATTTATTTTTATTTTATTCTTTTTTGACGGTGGGGGATTCAGCTTGATGACTTTCTGTTTATATTTTATTTTTTCTTTTTCTTTAAGCACATTTCTTGCTGTCTTTTCTCTTTTATTGCTTTATGCTCCTTTTCACTTTTTCGTTTCCCTTCTTTCACTTTCTCTCTCTCTCTCTCTCTCTCTCTCTCTCTCTCTCTCTCTCTCTCTCTCTCTCTCTCTCTCTCTCTCTCTCTCTCTCTTTCCTTTTCAATCTGACTCTTTCCCCCTTTCATCCACCTTTTTTTCTAAAAGCACTTATGAATGCAAATTCAAAAGCGAAAGAAATTGCACACTCATTTACATAAAGACGCAACAAAGCAATGCTGCAAAAGGTAAATACACAAACGGATCTTGCACGCATTTAGAAACGAAAGGGAATGAAAGAAAGAAAAGGAAGGGGAACAAAAAGAACAAAGAGGAAAAGGAGATAAAAAGCAAACCGTGCGACAAAAACATTCAAGAAAGCAATTACAGTTGAACACATTTACATAAACATAAGATGATTGTCCACCAACATGCAAGCACGCAGACAGACAATGCAAAAACACACATATGATACTAAAAAAGGACTTTCCTTTATTTTCTTTGTGAAAACCATGTAGCCATAAATGTCTAACAGAGTAATATTATACTTAAAAAAAGATTTTGGAGAAAAAACAAATACTGCAGGACAGGCAAGCCCTTTCTCGTGGCGCCATCTTAACGGCAGGAGACACAACTAAAAGTGCCTCGTTTTCTTTTTAACTTTGATTTATTCATTTATTTATGTGTTTGTTTATTCGTAGTTCTTTCTAATGAGTTTATAAGTATTAGTATTGACACGTATTTTTTCGCTCCTATTATTCATCATTATTTTCATTTATCATTTATGATCGATTATAATTATATTCTCCACTTTCCTTTCCTGTCAGCACCACCTTTGGGGTCAAAAGTAACTAGTAATAAAAGTAATGAGGTCACATTACACAATTCTAGGGAAGCGGTGATTTTTTTTTTTACCTAAATGTGTGTTTTTTATACGTGCTGTCGCTGCGATTTTTTTTTTTTTTTTACTTTTCTCTTTGTCTTTTTTTGTTTGTTTTTTATTTTCTCCATTTCTTTTTTTTCTTCTTTGTTGTTTGCCGATCTGTCTGTCTGTTTGTATGTTTGTACGTCTGCTTGGATCTGTTTGTCTTTCTCTCTCTCTCTCTCTACATCTTTACTATCTTCTTCTCTCTCTCTCCCCCGCCCCTCCTCCTCCTCCCCGTCCTCCTTCCTTCTCCTCCTCCATCGCCTCCCCCCTCCCCCCTCCCCTTCTCCCTCACCTCTCTCTCTCTCTCTGTCTGTCTCTCTGTCTCTCTCTCTCTCTCTCTCTCTCTCTCTCTCTCTCTCTCTCTCTCTCTCTCTCTCTCTCTCTCTCTCTCTCTCTCTCTCTCTCTCTCTCTCTCTTTCTCTCTCTCTCTCTCTCTTCCTCCTCCTCCCCCTCTTTCTCCTCCCTGTCCTCCTCTTCCTCTACCCCGTCCACCTCCAACTCCTACTCATCCTCCTTCACTTCTCTCTTCCCTCCTCCACCTCCTCCTCCTCCTACCCCCCCCTCCTCCGTCGTCAACAAGAGCCAGTCCGGAAGCAGAAGCAGAGCAATGGGTTTCTCTTCCTTCAGGGACCCAAGCTTTGTGCTTGCATATATGCATGCATGTGTGTGTGTGGGGGGGGGGGGGGAGGCGGTGTTTTTGTATGCATGTGTGTGTGTGTATGTATGCATAAGTGGGTGTGTATGTGTGCGTGTGTGTGTGTGTTTGCGTCTGTATGTACGTGTGTGTGTGCATAAATGTGTGTGTATATGTGTTTGTGTGTCTGTATGCATGTGAGTGTGCGTGTATTTGCATAAATGTGTGTGTATGTGTGTGTGTGTAAGGAGGAGGGGTGAGTGGTTGTTTCTGTATGTGTGTGTGTGTGCATAAATGTGTATGTGTGTGTGTGTGGGTGAGTGGGTATTACTGTATGCATGTGTGTGTGTGTGTGTGTGTGTGTGTGTGTGTGTGTGTGTGTGTGTGTGTGTGTGTCTGTATGCATGTGTGTATGAGTATGAGTGTGAGTGTGTGTGTGTTGTCTTCATTTTCTTTTTTGAGTCCTCTAGTCTCCTTCTCTTCCTCTCTCCTTCTCATAAATCCAGCGCTGCCTCTTGCTTCATTCCCCAAACTACACCGGTTATTTTCTCGCCAAAGTTTCACAACAATTCTTTTGAAATTCATGAGCTAAAGAATGAAATAAAATAAAAAAACGAAAACAACAGCAAAAAAGCAACAACGAAGACAGCCTTTTAGAGAGTGCCGCAAAATGCATGAGAGGAAATGCCTTTTTTTCTCTTTTCTTCTTTTCTTTTCCTTTTTTTTTGGGGGGGAGGGGGGAGGTTGAATGGATATGGAAGGAGAGATGAGGAAGGATAAAAAGAAATGGAAATCGAAATTGAAGCAGCGAGAGAGAGAGAGAGAGAGAGAGAGAGAGAGAGAGAGAGAGAGAGAGAGAGAGAGAGAGAGAGAGAAAGAGAGAGAGACAGAGAGAGAGAGAAAGAGAGAGAGAGAAGAGAGACAGAGAAACAGACAGACAGACAGACATACAGACAGACATAGAGAGTAAGAGACAAATAGAAAAAAATAGAAACAGACAAACAGACAGAAAATGATTAAGAAAAATTGACAGAGATCGAGAAAATGAGTAAGAAAGAAAGGCGGACTCAAAAAAAAAAAAAAAAAAAAAAAAAAAAAAAAAAGAGAGAGAGAGAGAGAGGCCGCAAGGGGACGAAGAGAGAGAGAGAAGAGCGAAAGAGCGTGCGAGAGAGAAAGAGAGAGAGAGCAAGAGAGCTGCACAAAGTGAATCACGAAGGAGGAAAGAGTAACGACAGCACTTTATCGAGGAAAGGAGAGGAGGTGTAAGGGACGGCGGCGAGGGACTCATTGCTCAGGGGAGGGGACCCGAGGGGAGGATTCCAAGGGGAGGGAGGCGACAGAATCCAAGGGGGGATTCTAAGGTTGAGGGATTCTACGGGGGATTCTAAGGGAAAAGAATACAAGGGGGAAGGATTCCAAGGGGAAGGAAGCGACAGAATCCAAGGGGGGATTCTAAGGTTGAGGGATTCTAAGGGGGATTCTAAGGGAAAAGAATACAAGGGCAGGGAAGGATTCCAAGGGGAAGGAAGCGACAGAACTCCAAGGGGGGATTCTAAGGTTGAGGGATTCTAAGGTGGGATTCTAAGGCAGAAAAGAATACAAGGGGGAAGGATTCCCAAGGGGAAGGAAGCGACAGAATCCAAGGTGATTCTAAGGTTGAGGATCAGTAAGGGGGATCTTGGCAAAAGAATACATGGTAAAGATTCATGTGGAAGGAATGAATCCATGGGGGATTCTAAGGTTGAGGGATTCTACGGGGGATTCTAAGGGAAAAGAATACAAGGGGGAAGGATTCCAAGGGGAAGGAAGCGACAGAATCCAAGGGGGGATTCTAAGGTTGAGGGATTCTAAGGGGGATTCTAAGGGAAAAGAATACAAGGGGGGAGGATTCCAAGGGGAAGGAAGCGACAGAATCCAAGGGGGGATTCTAAGGTTGAGGGATTCTACGGGGGATTCTAAGGGAAAAGAATACAAGGGGGAAGGATTCCAAGGGGAAGGAAGCGAGAGAATCCAAGGGGGGATTCTAAGGTTGAGGGATTCTAAGGGGGATTTTATAAAAGAATACAAGGGGGAAGGATTCCAAGGGGAAGGAAGCGACAGAATCCAAGGGGGGATTTTAAGGGGGAGGGATTCTAAGGGGGATTCTGAGGGAAAAATGCAAGGGGGAAGGATTCATAAGGGGAAGAGGCGACAGAATCAAAGGGGGGATTCTAAGGGGGCAGAATGTAAGGGGAAGGAAGCGGCAGAATGCAAAGGGAGGATCCTAAAGGGGAAGAATGTAAGGGGGAGGGATTCTAAGGGGAAAGAAAGTAAGGGGGAAGAAGCGACAGAATCAAAGCGACGGATCCTATGGGGAAGGAATCTAAAGGGAAAGAAGCGACAGAATGAAAGGGGGGATTTTAAGGTGGGAAAGAAAGTAAGGGTAAGGATTTTAAGGGGACAGAAGCATAGGGTAGGATCCTAAGGGGAAGGGATTCTAAGGGGGCAGAATCTAAGCATCCTAGAGTGAAACTTCAGATGAAAATCTAAGAGAAAACAACTGAATCCTAAGGGAAAATAACCTAAGGTGGGAGATACTCTAAAAAAACCCAAAATTAAGTTTTAAGAACCTAACGGGGGGGGGGGGGAACCCCTCAGGTGGGGGAGAGGGGGTCATAAAGTGGAAAGCCTCAGGGGGGAAAAAATCAAAGGGGGGGGGGCTCAGAAGAAAACCCTTAAAGGATAAGAACCTACAGTGAAAACCTAAGGAGAAATCCTACGGGGGGGGGGGGGGCGGGTCTAAGGTGAAGAATCCAAATTAAAGATCGTACCGGAAAAGAACCTACGGGGTTTACCTGAAGGAACTGAACCTATCTTTCTCAAAGGGGATATAGAGGCTCTAAGATTTGTGGAAGTGGGATTTGATAGCACGCCGGGAAGGTTCTTCTGAGCGTATGGTGGCTAGAATGCACAGAGAAAAATGGAAAGAGAGGAAGGGAGAGAGAGAGAGAGAGAGAGAGAGAGAGAGAGAGAGAGAGAGAGAGAGAGAGAGAGAGAGAGAGAGAGAGAGAGAGAGAGAGAGAGAGAGAGAGAAGGAGGGTGAGGGAGGGAGAGAGGAAGAGAGAGAGAGAAAGAGAGAGAGAGAGAGAGAGAGAGAGAGAGAGAGAGAGAGAGAGAGAGAGAGAGAGAGAGAGAGAGAGAGGAGGGGGAGAGAGAGAGAAGGAGGTGGAGGGAGTGAGAGAGGAAGAGGGGTGAGGGAGGGAGAGAGGGAAGAGGGGGTGAGGGAGGGAGAGAGGAAGAGGGGGTGAGGAGGGAGGGAGAGAGGGAAGAGGGGTGAGGGAGGGAGAGAGGAAGAGGGGAGTGAGAAAGAGAGAGAGAGAGAGAGAGAATGAGAGGATAGAGAGGAGGAGACAGAGACAGATAAGAGAGAGAGAGAGAGAGAGAGAGAGGGAGGACTAGAGAGAGAATCTTGGACATATAAGCTCTCTGCTCCATAGTAAATTTATATGTCACGCAGTCACTTGTATAAAAGAGCCATTTGTGCTGTACACATAACTCTAAACTTTTCTCCTTTCTTAACAACCCACGTATAATAACCCCTGTCTTTTTAAGCCGCGTGCAACATAACGGCCTGCTAATGAATCGGGACTGGAAAGAGCTCCGTGCAATGGAGCCACGACGAGGAGCTCTTTTGTGCTCTTTTGTAGCGCTCTCCTGCTAATGAGCCTTGTAACAGGAGACCTCTGTGTTGTAGACCCATATGCGGGGTTCCTTATGGTTATGGACTCTTGCGTATGAACTAGAACGTCTTTTTTTGTTGTAATGGTAGATCTATGTTATGGTGTTGGATCTCATGGTGTCTGGTTTTGTTACGGTGTTGGATCTTATAGTTTTCGATTCTCTTGCTGGGTTGAATCTTCTTATATTTTCTCATCTTCTTGGATCTTGTCATAATGTTTGATCGTATAGTCTTGGATTCTTTAGAATAATACTAAACATGTTAACAACCAAGA
>NC_091578.1:21252264-21259764 GCF_042767895.1 Penaeus vannamei | reverse complement strand
ATAATAATAATGATGATGATAATGATAATAATAATTATAAAATGGTAATGATAATATCAATGATAATGATGCTAATAATGATAATGATGATAATATTGATGATGATGATATCAATAATAATGATAATAATAATAATAATAACAGTAATGATGATAGTATTAATGATAATAATGACAATGACAACAATAGTAAAAACAATATAAATAATAATGATAACAATGATAGTAATAATGATAACAATGATGATGATAATGATATAATAACATTGATAATGACAATAGTAATGACAACGATAATAATGATGACAATAATTACTATAACATTAACAATAACAATGATAGTAATAAAGAGAACAATCATAGTAATAATAATGATAATAATGCTTATGAAAGCAATGATAATTTTATCTATAATAATGCTAACTATAGTAAAAATTATAATAACAATAGTGATAACAGCAATCGTAATAATGATAACTATGATGATGATGATGATAATGATAATAATAATAATGATATAATAAGAATAAAAATTATAAAAATAAGGACGATAATAATGATAATGATAATAGTAGTTACAATAACAGTAGTGATAATGATAATAGTAATAATAATTACAATGATAGCAATGATAAATGATGATAATAATGATTATAAAAGTAATAATAATATTAAAAATGATAATGATATCAAATAATTCTACTTCTGCCAGTACTATTGCAACTAATCATCATTACAAACCCCAACACTGCAATAAACTTCCTGCCCTTCACTGCATCCTCTTCCTCGCCATCCATCCTTGCCCCATGCATTTATCAAGTTCCTTCCCTGTTTTCCCTTCACGCAGATGCAGATGCCTCCGCCGAGACGAAGGACCGAGAAAAGGAGACATGACGGACAGTGAAGGAGGAGGAACTGGAGGAGGAGGAGGAGGAGGAGGCGTAGGAGGGGGAGGAGGAAGAGGGTTGAGAGGAAGAGGAAGAAATGGAGGAGGAGGAGGAGGAATGTCGTCGACCGTGTGCACGATGTCGTCCAACAACCTCTCTCGGTACGACCCGACACACCACGACGACGATGAGGACGACGGCCCTGACCTTGTGAAGACAGCAAACGGTAAGACCATATGTTACATATATGTATACATTCATGGAAAAGATAGGTAAGTAGGTAGAGATAGGTATATATATATATATATATATAGATATATATATATATATATATATATATATGTATATATATATATATATATATATATATATATATATATATATATATATATATATATACATATATATATACATATATATATATGTGTGTGTATATATATATATATATATATATATATATATATATATATATATATATATATATATATATATATATATATATATATATATATATATATATATATATATATATATATATATATATATATATATATATAGATAGATATATAGATAGAAAATGATAGATAGATAAATAGATAACTAGACAGTTAGATAAATAGAGATAGATAGAGATAGACAGATAGAGATCGATAGATAGAGACAGATAGATAGACAGACAGACAGATAAATAGATAGACAGAGATAGATAGAGATGGACAGATAGATAGATAGATAGATAGATAGATAGAGATAGATAGATAGATAGACAGATAGATTGCGAGAGAATTATATGCATATATATATATATATATATATATATATATATATATATATATATATATATATATATATATATATATATATAGAGAGAGAGAGAGAGAGAGAGAGAGAGAGAGAGAGAGAGAGAGAGAGAGAGAGAGAGAGAGAGAGAGAGAGAGAGAGAGAGAGAGAGAGAGAGAGAGAGAGAGAGAGAGAGAGAGAGAGAGAGAGAGAGAGAGAGAGAGAGAGAGAGAGAGAGAGAGAGAGAGGGAGAGAGAGAGAGAGAGTGGAATCTGAGGAATGTTGCTTGGAGCGGTTAGAGGCGAAGGGAGAGCGAGATTAGTGAGGGAGGAAGGGAAGATGTGGAGTATAAGAGGAAAGGAATCTATCTCTTATTAAACTTTTGTTATCATCACTATTATAGGATTTCTGATGCTATTGTGATTGTTATTATGATTATTTTTAGTATTACTATAATTATTAATTATGATTATCATTATTATTATTATCATAATTATCATTTTTATTGTTATGATTATGATTATTAGTATATTCATCGTCATCGTCATCATCACCAGTATCAGCATTAATATTGCCATCATTATCATAACACTTATCATATTTGTCATCATTATTTTTGTTATCATGCTATCATTATACCATTTTTATTATTGATATTATCACCATATATTATTGATATCATTATCATTGTTATAGTTATGATTATCATTGTCATTATTATCATTGCCATCAGTATTATCATTATTGCAAATATTATTGAAATTATTATCCTTACTTTATTACTTATCGCTGTCATTACCATTATCATCATTATGATCTTTATCATTATCACCATTATAGCTATTACTATTATCAAAAATATGGCAATCATTAGTATCGTTATTATCATCATTATCATGAAAATATTATTATTATCATTTTCATTATTATTATAATCTTCATTATCATTACCATCACTATTATTTTAATCATCATCATTATTTAAACTTTTGATATTGTTATTATAACTGTGATAATTATTTTCATCAATATTGTTAACATCATCATCATATCTATTATTACCATTACTATTATCATTAGCAATTTCTTATTGTTACTATTACCATTATCATTACTAGCCTTGCCAGTATTATCATCATTATTATTGTTGTCATTATTATCATCAATCATCATTATTAATATGACCATCATCATTAACATTATTATCGCTAGTATCATCAGCTTTATTATCTAAAATTTTCCTTGTGTTTCGTCTGCCCGTCCGGTCGAACGTTACATTCATACTTTGCGCCTGAAATCAAATTACGGACTTGAGGACCGTTCATTTTGGTGTAAAAAAGGGTCATAACTAACAACATAGGTATCAAAGGGTGGCAAGTACACCACAGTGATGTAGTTAGACCGCCAGTAAATACACATTTACCTTCCCGATGGTTGGAGAAAAAAGTAAGGTAAGGGGAAAGGGGAAAGGAAGAGGAGGGAAAAGGTAATGAAGGTGTAAAGGAGGGGAAGGGAACTTCAAGAAAGAAGGGAAATGGGGAAGGGGAAACGGAGGGGACTTAAAGAGGAAAAGGCGATGGATAAGGGGAGGGAGACAGGGCTCATTAGAAAGGAGTGCTAGGAGGGCTAGGGAAGGAAATAAGGGAGTGAAGGAAGTGGAAGAGTTCAAGGGGGAAGAGGAGGGAAGTGGGAGGTGTAGATTAGGATTTAGAGTGGGAGGGTAAGATTGAATTTAAGGAAAATTTGGGAGCGAGAGGGGAGGGCAGGGCGGAAGAGGGAAAGGTAGAGGGTGAAGGAAATGGGGAGAGAGTTGGAGAGGGAAATGAAAAGGGAGAGGCGAAGGGTGAAAGAAGGAGAGGCGAGTACCTCTTATCTTCGTGTTCCGCATATCCAAAGGTCATGTTAGTCAGTGTTATCGCCTTTATTATTGCTATTATCATTATCATCTTCATTTTCATTATCATCATGATTATCAGTATCATCATTGTTGTTATCACCATTTTCATAACAATAGTAATGATAATAATAATAATAATAATAATAATAATAATAATAATAATAATAATAATAATAATAATAATAGTAATAATAATAATAATAATAATAATAATAATAATAATAATAGTAATAACAATAATAATAATAATAATAATAATAATAATAATAATAATGATAATAATAATAATAATAATAATAAAAATAATAACAACAACAACAATAATAATAATAACTGTAATAATAACAATAGTGATAGTTATTATCATTATTACTGCTATCATTATCATTACTATTATTATTAAGTTCATTATTGCTATAATAATGATTATAATGATTATTGTTATTTTATCATTATTATTTTTACTATTACCATTATCACCATTATTATTATCATTACTGTTATTAGCATTATCATAATTATTGCTATCATTATTATCATTACTATCATCATCATTTTTAGTTCATCGTCACTGTAAGTACTAATGGTATTATCGCTATCATTATTGTTATTATCCTTTTAATGAATATTGCTTTTATGGACATCCAATTATCATATTCATCGTTATAATTTCCAAATCATTATAAACAACATGGAAATCCTTATAATCACCATAATAATTTCAGTACTAGTATACCATTATTACAATGATCATTAAGATGGTATTCATATGAAGCTCATAATTATCTTCCGTAATATCATTATCATATACAATGCCATTATCATATTATAAAACAAACTAAACACGCATCCTTCTTGAAATGTATGAACCAATGATTAATAACGCTGTCTGCTTATATTTTTTCCTTGCCAGAAACCGCCCAACTCCTTGAAGGAGAGAAATGCCCTGAGATTATACCCTCCAGAAGAAGGCCTGTTTATTCCCACGGCAAAGTAAGTGAGCGGCGAGAGCATGCGAGTGAGGATGAATAAGAAGAACAATAATGATAATAATGATAGTGGTAATAATAATAATAATAATGATAATAATAATAACAATAATTATAATGATAATAATAATGATAGTAATAATAATAGCAATAATAATGATAATGATAATCATAATGATATTAATGATAATAACAATAATAATGTTAATAATCATACTAATAATAATGAAAATAATAATAATGATGATGGTGGCTGTGTTGGTGGTGATGATGATAATAATAATGATAACAACAATAATAATAGTGATAATAATATAATAAGTGATGATAATAACAATGATGATAATAATGATAACAATAATGACAATAATAACAACAAAGATGAATATGATGACAATAATAAGAACCAAAACGATACTACTAATAAGACCGATGCAGACGGGTCGCAGTGAATGACGAATTAAACGATAGTTAGGCCATTGCGCTTAATTGAATTGCATCAATCTCAGTCATTTTCATCATGGTAGAAACAACTCTGATTTTGACTGTAATTAGTGTATAATATGATAGTATATGATAGGTAACAGATTAAATAGGATAATGGTAATACTAGCAGTGATACTAAATGGTCATCGGCACATGAATTATGATATTGGCAATACTAATTATGCTTTACAAGGGCATGTGCAGAAAAAATGCACATTCAGACATACGAACACTCACGCACATACACATACACATTCTCTTTGTACTCACGTTATTCACTATTTAAAGAATATGCTTTTGTTACTATTGTTATTATCATTATCTTTAGTAATATTATCATTAGTATTGTTACTGTTAATGTCATTATTACTATAATAATAACAATGATAATGATAATTGTTATCTTTATTATTTTTGTTCTTATTGTTCTTAATACTATTACTATCATTATCATTATCAATATTATTATTATTGTTATTATCACTATCGTTACCAGGATCATTAAGATTATTATTATCATTATTATTATCTACAAAATCATCATCATTATCACTATCATATTACCATCACTATTATCAGCATTACTTTAGTATTAGAATCATCGTCATTGCCATCATATCTAACATCTTAATTGTAATCATCATTATATTCATTATCATTATTATTATTATCATTACCATCATTATCATTATTATTATTATCATAACCATCATTATCATTATTATGATTTTGATTATAATTATAGTAATACTAATAACGATCATAACATCCTTATTATAATTATTTCCATTATGATTATTGTTATCATTATCATTATCATCATCACCATTATGACTATTTTCATAATTGCTGTTAGTGCCATAATCCTCTCAGTCGCCATCCCCAAGAAAACCATCTCCTCCACAGCCATCCCTTCTCCCCAAATAGACGTCTCTGCTCCAAATCACATGCGCTCCTCCCCTTTCCTCCGCAGGGAGCTCCGGGCGAGACGGTGCCACCCAATGGCACTAGCGGGCGAGTCTTGGTTAGGGAGCCAAGCAGCCCGCGGCACCCAGGCAACGACGAGAGCTTCGTCTAACACCCAGGGAGTGCCAATGAACAGTGCCAGAACTAGTGAAATGTCATTCCGAACACACTGTATTGGGAGAGTGAGGTCTGTCACTGTTTATGGTCGAGCGGTTGTGTGGCGTCTGCGTGTTTTCTTTGTTCGCTGGGTTGTTGCTTTGGGAAAGAGGGAAAGTGGTGACGTTTCGGGGACTTTGGGCCATCTTTTAGATCATTTCTGTTTGAAGAAAGAAAGTGCCATGCTGTATTTGATATTGCTTTGGAAATGGAAGAATAACGCGGTAATCAATTCAAAGTGTCTGTGGTAATGTGTTGCGCAATATTTTTTGACGTTTGGCATTCATAGGACGGAGTCACTTCTACATGAAGGAGAAATGGGATAGAGAGTGTGTACAAAAGTATCTGTTCCTAATAATGATAAGTTTGTGAATTAAATGGCAGGAAAGTAGATTCATTTTCCTTGGGAAGATCCTCTCTGCAATGGAATTTATTTCAAAATCATAAATGCACACGTTCGCTGCCACTGAAAAGGCCTCCCGTAAAATTTTACTTGACACCTATGATTTTTTTCGATATGAAAAATATCAGAAATGGTTTATTTTAAGGAAGAATGTATCTCATGATGTTATGTGGTAAGTATTAAAACACTGCATTGATAACTACAACTACTGGTCTTAAGAATATCAGAAACAACAAAATATACGCTAATTACTGACACTGACAAAAACGAAAGCAACTGGAGCAGCAGTAACAACAATGGCAATAATATTGATGATGATGATGGTGGTTGTGATGCTAACAATAACGGTGATGACAATAACAAAAATGTTATTAAAGATACTGAAATACTAATGCTAAAACAGATAATGATAATAATGAGGATAAAACAATAATGAAGGCAATAATAAAAATAACAATTATAATAATAGTAATAACAGTAACAATAATACGAATATAATAATAAAAATAATGATAATGAATTATGATGGCGATAATTAAAGTAGTAATCAATATAGTACTAATAATAACAACAAAAGTGATAATGATTCAGACAATAATATAGAATACTGATAATGATAATGATGCTAATAACAGTAAATATAATAGTAATAATAATAATAATAATAATAACAATAATGATGATGATACTAATACTTATAATGATAATGATAATGAAATAATGATAATAGTAATAATAGTTAAAGCAACAATAATAAAGCTAATATTAATGATAATGATAATTATAATGACAACAATAATAAAAATTATAATTATAATAACCAGCAGTAATACTACTATTACTACTACTACTACTACTACTATAAAATTAATGGCAATAATAGCAACAAACATGAATAATAATCGTAGTAATAACAATGACGAAAAAGCTACAGCAA
>NC_091578.1:21207264-21209764 GCF_042767895.1 Penaeus vannamei | reverse complement strand
AGCGTGTTTCCGTTTTCTTTGCCTCTCTCGTAATGGGCTGAGTCCCCGCGCCCCAGCACGCGTCGGCGAGGGAGATCCTTTTTCGTCCTGGGAAATGAAGGGAAGGAGAGAGGAAAGGCGGTGGGGAGGGGGGAGAGGGAGGAGAGAAGGGAAGAGAGAGGGAGCGAGGGAGGAGGGGAAGGAGGGAGGGACAGACGAGCAAACACTAAATAATCATTAACGGACGACAAAAGAAAGAAAAAATACTTCTGTGGCGATACGCCGCCCGTCGACGTTGAACCGGATGTCAAACGCCTAACACGAGCTCCATTTTATTTAGTGTCTTTTAGTGTTATTACCATAATTTATATCCTCGTCTCCCTTATGCGGTTTTCCTTGTCACATCTTAACCACCAACCCGCTAAGGAGCCATTGAAGAAGGTTCGTTGCATTCTTTTAAATTACTACCACTCTCTGACTCTTGCTGTCGTGTTCTTACTCTACAACTCTTACCTCATAATCTCAAAAACCTTTTTACTTTTTTCTCCTTTATGAAATGGAACAATAATTTCAACATGTTACTAATCTAACATTCCTTTGTGATTGTGAATCCTCATTTTACCCCAAACATGGCCTGCATTTCTCATTCTCTCTGCCGGGGCACATTGAAAGGTGTCTCTGGATAAGAGTTTTGTTATACAATATACGTCCATAATTATCTTTTTGTAAGCCGTAAAGTGAAATGTGAAATTTACTGCCGTTACAATTACATCAATGTATTTACGATACTGAATAGTATATGGTATTAGAGGCTTATGTACAGTTTTGTTACTGAACAAGGAAGACGCGGAGACGCCGCCCTCGCCCCCGGGACGCAGTAGACAGCACCTCAAGCCACGCTGCTGCCCCTCGAAAGGGCTGCTGGGCCGCCTGACCCGCCAACCCTCTCGAGCGCTGCATCTCTTGCTGGATACGTAAACAACACTCATTCATACACCCACGCACATTTCACACAATGGAAACTTCCACTCTCATTGCCTATGTTTGCGTTCGGCATTCTTGCGACACCTAAACGAGGTAGATAGATAGATAGATAGATAGAGAGAGAGAGCAAGAAAGGTAAGAAAGGTGAGAGCAAGAGAAAGAGATAGACAAATAGACAGAGAAAGAGAGGTATGAGTAAGAGTTAGAGAAGGAGATGAGAGAGAGAGAGAGAGAGAGAGAGAGAGAGAGAGAGAGAGAAACAGACAGGAGGAGAGAGAGGACGTGCGAGAGATCCTTGAGCCCTGAAGGATCTCATGTTAATTTCCCAAAGATGCTCGCTAAGTCCTGAAAATTGCGCGACCCCAAATCGCTTCGCTCCGAGGAAATTGCCGCCTTAAAGACCTCCGTTCATCTCCTTGGTAGTCGGATTCTCTCTCCGTCTTCCTGTTCTCCCTTCACGTCTTCCTCTTCTCTCTCCTTCCCTTTCTCCTCTCCCTCTTTGCCTGTCTCTTCTCCCGCTTCGTCGTCCTCCACTTCTCTCTTTTCCCTTCTCTTCCTCTTTGTCTTCATCTCCCTTTTTGTCTTCCTCTTCTTTTCCTCTCTTCCTTCTTCTTCTCCCTCCCCGTCCTCCTCTTCTTCTCTCTCTTTCCCTTTCTCCTCTCCCTCTTTGCCTTTCTCTTTTTCTCCCCCTTCGTCGTCCTCCACTTCTCTCTTTTACTTCCTCTATCTCTTTGCCTTTATCTCCCTTCTCGTCTTCCTCTTCTTTTCCTCTCTTGCTTCCTCTTCTCCCTCCCCGTCCTCCTCTTCTTCTCTCTCTTTCCCTTTCTCCTCTCCCTCTTTGCCTTTTTCTTTTTCTCCTCCTTCGTCGTCCTCCATTTCTCTCATTTTCTTCCTCTTCCTCTTTGCCTTCATCTCCCTTCTCGTTTTCCTCTTCTTTTCCTCTCTTCCTCTTCTCCCTCTTCGCCTTCACCTTCCTCTCCCTCTTCGCCTTACTATTAGTTTCTCTTTTCCTTCCAATTCATCTCTCCATCTTCTTCCCTTCTTATCAGCCGTCCTTATCGCTTCACCTGCCCTATCAGCCCCCCCTCCCCCCCCCCCCCTTTCGCACGCTGATCTTTTCCCACGCCATTATTCTTCTGTTCCCTTTCATTCCTCCTTTGTGGCTGACTTTCGTATTACTTCTGTTTCTTCCATCATTCTCTCTCCCACTCCTTTTCTTTCCCACAACTCCAATTCTTGAGTTTGCGTTCTCCCCTTCCCTCTCTTTCTTTTCTATCTCATGTGTGTGTTTTTATGCAGCTATATTAATCTGTCTGTCTGACTGTTTATTCATATACACAAATACACGCACACCCACAAACACACACGCACATACAAACACACTCGCACACACACACACTCGCACACACACACACTCGCACACACACACACTCGCACACACACACACTCACACTCACACACACACATTCACACACACACACACACACATACACACACACACAAATACATATATATATATATATACACAATGGTAATG
>NC_091578.1:21169573-21177073 GCF_042767895.1 Penaeus vannamei | reverse complement strand
TCCGTAATACATCGATGGAGACACGTGGGGCCGGATACTCAAGCGCATTACAGCGTCGTATCCCCTTGAGGCGTCTTGGCTTACGGCCGAGTGTTCCTCCGACCCATGCACAGAGCAAGGGACCCGCCACATTGGTAGAAGGCGTCGCAGACTAATGAAGTGGAGAGCAGCCCTAGCGGTTTACAGCGAACCATAAATGACATGTGTTTTGCTCGGGTATAGTGTTATTAGGTGAATATGAACCAATCGTGGACTACTAAATAAGGCAACAAGTGTAATATTCTAATATAAATGTGATTTGCTTTTCCCGATAGATTAGGTTAGGTGTATCTGTAAACAGTGCTGTCTTCGCCTAGTATGCATAGGTTTTATTTATATATTTTCCACTGTTATTAATGTTATTGTCAGTATTTACATTATTAACTTGATTTGTGGGTGAGTGGACATCATGATGATTCAGAGAAAAAAAATTATTATTAATATATATATATATATATATATATATATATATATATATATATATATATATATATATATATATATATACAGTTAAGTCTTTAAAACTTATTCCATGTAATATTTGTATAACTGGTGATTGGCAAGAAAATTTCTCTTGTAATATTAGCCATCCTTTCGAGCAGGGACTTGCTCTTGAGGAGACACTACTTTGTTCTAATTTCACAGTATTCAAGCATTTCAATAATAAGGCATAGCTTTATTATAAGGAATCTTGCATATTTCTTCTGCATCACTTATTCTGGAACATATTAGTAAAAAGTTTTATCATGCCAAAGGCTGACCATAGCGTTGTGTTTACAAAATCAGCTGATTGGCATTTACTGCTTGTGATTGGTCAAGATCCCCTAATGCTGTATTCGGAACTCCTCGTCTTGCTCATCCAGACAACTTGTCCAGGACCAGCAGGACAAGTGGGCCGCGTTCGGAACCTCCAAGACCCTCGCTGCCCAGAATGCAACTGGCTCGGATGTAAACATTTACATTTTTATCGTACCGGTGTCTTTATTTTACACACTGCATAGGTTTTTTAACTCCTTTCATGCATATTTAACTTACCTGCAACTGACAACACAAAATTATCCTTTAATAACTTAAATAAATGGTCATAAATTACCCACCAATATCTTGTGGTTGCCTCCAACTGTCAGTGTTTATATAAAAATGCTATTGTGACATCATTTCATCCTGCTCGCCCAGCTTTGCAGGAGGGCGAGATGGACACTCTGTCCAGGACGAGAAAGTAGAGGTTCCGGACAGTCAAGACATCTTGTCCAATTGGTCTGGACGAGCAGCACGAGGAGTTCCGATAGCAACACAAGTGCCGCCTGAAACAATAGCTGTAATAGGCCACTGAAGATCTGACGGCTTATATGATTTAAGGCTGGGATAAAGCACCGGTAAAAACGTTTGTGTATATGAAATCGGGTCCTATTACTTCTAAAATAAATTTCTGAAACATTTCCTTTTTTCACATTACCATAGACATATATATATATATATATATATATATATATATATATATATATATATATATATATATATATATATATATATATATGTGTGTGTGTGTGTGTGTGTGTGTGTGTGTGTGTGTGTATGTGTGTGTGTGTGTGTGTGTGTATATATTATATATACATACATAAATATATGTATTATATAGGCAGATAGATGGCTAGAGAGAGAGATAAATATGCATACATGGATATAGAAATGTGCGTATGTATATGTGTGTGTGTGTGGAATTCATGGTGAACAGATTGCAACAGGAACAACGAAGGGAAGGGCAAGAAAACACATGAATATGCCGAAGGCCTTTTCACTATTGCTTCGTCAGGGCATATGATATGCCCTGACGAAGTAATAGTGAAAAGGCCTTCGGCATATTCGTGTGTTTTCTTGCCCTTCCCTTCGTTGTTCCTGTTGCAATGTGTGTGTGTTTGTGTGTGTGCATATATATATATATATATATATATATATATATATATATATATATATATATATATATATATATATATATATATATATATATACATATATATATATATATATATATATATATATATATATATATATATATATATATATATATATGCATACAGCCCTAGTAAAAGCAGCAGGACGCCACCCCCTCCACCCTCGCCCTGCTCCCCCCGCAGCGGCCAGCAGTAAGTGGATCCCTGCTGAAGGAGGCGTGACCTCCTTGCTAACTGAGAGTGATGGAAGCTTAATTCCAACCGGACGGAATTCCGCTCTGTGATGGAGCTTTGCAAGGGCGATTAAACGAAACATTTAATGAATCGATGAGCCGCTGTTTGTCGTTTCCATTATTTTCCCTCTTTTTTTCTTCTTTTTTAAGATGGTGAGCGTGCCGGGGATGTTGATCATTGCAAAATATGTTGCGAGGGACTGCGAGCTTAAATGATTTTCCTCGCCGAGAGAGCGAAAAGAAATGATATTTTTTTCTTTATCTATTTCTTTCCTAACGAATTTGGGGAGTATTAAAGAAGATTAAACTTAGAGTTTGGATTAATGTCCAAGTTTAGTTAAAAGATTAACCAGAACCATTAGTCGAAAGAAAACGTAAGCTGTAATCCGCCCGAATACCTTCAAGAATTCCTCCTCCTTTTTTGCTAATGAAAGAATAAAAGGAAACATTCCTGAAGGGAAGTGACCCGAATAAAAATAACAGCCATTGAGAGACTGACACGGATTCCTCGCTGAGGATTGTGTAGCGATTTTTGCAGTGCTTTTATCGGGCTCGTGCGGAGAGACTGACAGGCTGCAACGGCACTGCCATTTCCAAGGATGAATAGAGAGCATTTTTTTCCTCCGCAGTTCCCCCTTGTAAGATGAGCAGAAAATGGGTATTGTAAGCTGACACGGAAGCCTCGTTGGGCCTCTGGGTACGGGCGACCTCGTCACGTGTGCCGCCCTCGCCCCCCTCTGCGCCGCCTTCCTGCTCTCTGCTTTCTCGCTCTTCCTCTTTGCTCTCTCGCCTCTCTCTCTTGCTCTTCCTCAACTACGTCTTCTAGCTTTCTTATTTTCGCTCTTTCTCTTCTGCGTCCTCTTTCCTCTTCTCTATCTATATTTATCTATCTATTTATCTATCTATCTCTCTATCTGTATCTCTCTCTATCTCCCTCCCCCCCCCCCTCTCTCTATCTCCCTCTCCCTCTCTCTCTCTCTCTCTCTCTCTCTCTCTCTCTCTCTCTCTCTCTCTCTCTCTGTCTCCCTCCCTAGTCTCTCTTTCTGCCTCAACACCGCAGCCTTACAACCGCATATATCCTGAAACACTTTTTCGTCATCATTTCCATGACCCCCCCCCCCCGCCCCCCGAAAAAAAAAGTTGCAGATACGCCTGAGAAACGGCCGCCCTCATTGCACGGGCGGTTGCAGAAGAGGGTTCTTTGCAACCAGAAGATGTGGAGTGGGCGGTCCCGGGCTGATGATCGAGTGTCCGAAAAGCAGAGTAACAGATTTTTTTCTTCTTCTTCTCTTCTTTTTCACTCTTACCTGTGTAAAGGGGATTGTAGGAGGTGGAAAGGGGGGAAGGGGGGTGGTCCTCTCTCGCTCTCGCTCTCCCTCTCTCTCTCTCTTTCTCTCTCTCTCTCTCTCTCTCTGTCTCTCTCTCTCTTTCTCTCTCCGTCTCGTCGGGCCGAGGAGTTGATCCTTCCATAAATATCCAGCGATGAAACTTCTACAAATAACTGCTCTTAACCACATAAAGCGAAGCTCATGTTAACATAGAAACATCGCGAGCATATATACCCAAGAGCTCAGATCCCGGATGAGAACACTCTACACTCAAGATTAGAATACAAAAAAAAATGTCAAAGAGTACACACAAGTTAAATAATCAAAAGCAGACAAGGTTGCTTTGGTGTCTGACAGAGAGAGCGGGACTATTTTTTTTTTTTCTTTCTTTTAGGAGACGAGGAGTTAATATCAATGGATTTTTACTCAGTTGTCGTATTATCGATGTTCGGTATGTACTGTTTGTGTGTATTTATATCGTTCTAATATATTCCCTGTGTGTGTGTGTGTGTGTGTGTGTGTGTGTGTGTGTGTGTGTGTGTGTGTGTGTGTGTGTGGTCTGTGGCTGGGTGGATGGGTGTTTGTGTGTGGTTGTGTGTATGTGTGTGGGTGTTGGTGTGGGTCTGCTTGCGTGTATGTATGTGTGTGCTGTGCGTTTGCATGTATGTTTCTGTGTTTGTTTGTTTATCATGTGTATTTGTGCGTGTGTCTTCCTTTCTTTCTCAAGTTTCTCGTTTACGGCAGTTTTGTCTCCAAAACAATTAAAGGAAATAAAGCCAATTCTGGAAAAACCCGGAGCGGCCCCATGCCAATAGCAGTGAAAGAGAAAAGGAACGAACTGTCTCTCGAGTCTTCATTTAGCTAAAATCATCGATGAACATAAATCTGTCGGTATAATACTCAACATAAAAAATGAAGCAATTTATACAGATTTAAGCACATTTCAATTTCCGGAGAACATAATAGACATAACGACCAGGAAAGATGTCTAAATATCTGAATTTATTTCTTATCAATTTTCTCCAGCCCTCACAACGCCACAGGTTTCCACTCAAGCATTTCCGAAAGTGCTCAGGAGATGCGACACTGTCTGCTGAATAATGCTGTCTCATAACACTGAATATTTCAAGGCTGGAGTGTGCATAAGCTAAGCCTGTTTTGGCCGGAGCTCCGTGATGGTTGCGCGGATGCCTTTGCTCCGAGAGGGACGGCCATGGCTGGCTTGTTCGTCGAAGGGGCAGGGCGCGGAGGTGGCACGTCTGGTGGGGTGGGATGTGAGGCGAAGCGCGGCCGGAGGGAGAAGTGATGGCACGGGCAAGGAGGAAAGGATTGAAGAAGAAAGAAAAACACGTACAGGAAGGGAAGGACTGAAAAGGTAAACGGGAACGGGATCGCAGAGAGTAAATAAATCATACAAAGGAGAGAACAGAAGAAAATGGATAAAAAAAAATCAATCCGACCCCAAGAGGAGAGGAAACCCCGTACGAAATGGAAAAGATTGGAGGCAGAAAATGGAAACTCGCCTTTCTTCCGGTAAGAACATCAAAACTTTTTTGTTTTGGCGATTCGGCGCAACCAGAAAACAAATGTTTAATCAAGCCACTCAAAACCTTCCGACCTTCTGTATCTTTTCTTTTCTTATAATCCATTTTTCTTTCCTTTGGAAAGGTGTAATCTTGTTTGGACTATACAGAGCCATCTAACTTCAGTGCGACGGTGAAGAGGTTGCCAATGTTCTCGAGGGCGACCTCCTTGCATCTCAAACTCCACGCGAAGCGGAAGCCGAACCGGGACACTGGGAAAGGTCAAGGAGGCCCAGGAAGGTCCGTGTCTCGGATCCGGTTCCTTGGACGGCACAGTTCTTCATGACACGCAAGGGACCTAAGCTTAATGGCTAAATGCAGACTGTGCGAGTCAGGGCTGTTGCCAGCTCTAAGATACAATAATAGCTGACAGATCATATTGCAGAGACGACGCCTTGAAATCGCAGGCAAGTTCTCAAGTCATCGGATAGCTTTTGGTTAGTTTGTTTGGACTAACCTTCGTTCTTACCACCGACTGAAATCAGAGAAATCATTTATAAATAACATACCTGGAATTGTTTGTGTCAACTGGTCGACGTGGGTTTTATGACTCCGGCAATACAGATTTTTTTATTTGACAGTTAGTCGCCAGAGGGATCTGCAAAAGCTTTGTAAATTGTAAAGGCAAAGTTTCGCTAGCGGCACCATGCATCTGCCTTACTGAAGGTTATACATGACTGTTTGAAAGATATTGGTGTTAATAATTCGAGCGCGGCGAAGCAGATGTTTCGACTGGCTGTTTGAGATATAGCTTGGCATATGACTAGTTGTTGCTTACATCGAAAACTTATATTTGCAATTTTCGACTGAAAGGTATTTAGTGGATAGAAATAGTAGATATAAATAGTGGTAGAAATAGGGGTTGCTAGTTTTGATTGTGTATATTAACACAAACTTTTTAAATATAAAAGTCACAAGTGAAATTCTTTGATTCACAGCGACTTGATTAATCATTGTTGTATGATATTCCACGTGTTCAGTGATGAGGCTCAGCAGGTAAGAATCGCGCAGGAAATGCCGTCGGCACTCTTCTCGAGGGCAGAATCTTATATGCTTTACTACACTTATGAGCTAATTTACTCGCGTGAGGAGTCTTGCTTAGTGTTTATTCCGGAAGCTTATAGGTTACTTAGAGCACTGACTACCTTACTACGCAGAAAACCTCCATTGATGGGAAAGACAAGGAGCTGATACTAAGAATTCGTCCTGGGGCACTGGACTCCTTTCAGCCACATCGACTTTTCAGCTGAGAGCAATGACCTGAATTTTGGTCGACGGGGGAGAGGGGGGGAGGGGTGCTTTGTCTCGAAATGCTTCCCTCTTTTCTTTCTTTCTTTCTTTTTTTCTTTGTTATTTCCTGGATTCTTTCCAATACCGTATGCATGGGTAGCGGCCTGCCTCTTATGTTTCTTCCATTTATTTTGTTTTTATTACCTGTTTCTCTTTCTCCAATTGTGGCCTGTATGTTTTTCGTTCGCTGCTGTTCTTGCTCATTTTTTTCTTCTTCTTCTTCTTAATGTCCCCTCTCTTCTTCATTTTCTTTTATCTCATTATTTGCATCCCTGCACTCCTCTGTCTCCATCTCCTCCTTCTCTTCCTCCTCCTCCTCCTCCACCTCTTCGTCCCACTCATCCTCCTCTTCCTCTTCCTCCTCCACCTTCTCATCATCATCCTTTTCCTCCTCCTACTCTCCCCTCCTCCTCCTCTTCTTACTCCTCCTCCTCTTCTTGCTATTCCTCCTCCTCTTCCACCTCCTCCTCCTCCTCCTTCCCCTCCTCCTCCTACCCCTCTTCCTCCTTCTCCTCCTCCACCACCACTACCTCCGCTCCCTTTTGCTCCTTCTCCCCCTCCTCCTCCTACTCCTCCTTTTCCCCTCCTTTATCCCCTACTCCTACTTCTACTCATACTCATACTCCTCCTTCTTTTTCTTCTTCTTTTTCTTCTTTTTCTTCTCCTCCTCCTCCTCCTCATGCACCAACTCCTCCCCTCCTTTTCCTATATGAATATATGTATATGTATATATATATATATATATATATATATATATATATATATATATATATACATACATACATATATATAGATATGGTTATTTATTCATTTATTAACATCTACACACACACACACACAAACACACACACACACTCACACACACACACACACACACACACACACACACAATATATATAATATATATATATATATATATATATATATATATAATAAAAAATATTATGTAAATAATATTTTTATATATACATATATACATAAATTATTATTTTATTATAAATTATAATATACATACATACCATATTATTATTATACTTATATTGTTGTATATATATATATTTTTATATATAATATA
>NC_091578.1:21154957-21162457 GCF_042767895.1 Penaeus vannamei | reverse complement strand
CAAAGAGAAGAAAAAATAAAATAAAAAAGAGATCCGCCATTCCCCTTATTCAACAGAATTAGTTACAAATACATAAAAAAAAATCCATCATAAAATGTGTCGCACGGAAACCCTTCTAGCCCCGCCAGCCAGGGTGACAAGCGCTCCGTGACACGTGACTCGTATGACAATGACAAAGAACTAAGGGAGTCTGGCAGCAAGAGAACATTTTTTATGGACTCGCGTCTTGTATCAAAATAGTTTTAAAAGAATATTTATACGGATAGCTTTTTTTTTTTTTTTTTTTTTTTTTTTATAAGGCTATAAATTGCGCATGATATTAATGAAAGGTGGGTTAGGAAAATGTGAAAAAAGAGGAATTCTACCTCAGCATTTAGTCCTGGTTCCAGATGGATGAGAAAGTCCTCCTAGATGATGCTGTGACGATGAAAAAACAGGAACCCTGCTCATTTTTTCCAACGTAACATATCGAGGTCTAGAACACAACAAACTACAGCGAAATATCAAATCTCTTTTCAGGATCAGTCGAAGTCGGAAGCTCCTCGGACGCGATTCGGCCCTCCATCGACACCGAAGACAGTCATCCTACATTCAAACTCTCCAGAAATTTGTCATCCTCTGGAGACCACGTTCAAGGGGGGGGGCGTCATTACCACTTGTCACTAGGTTTTCTCAATGAGGGCCTTTTAATCGCAGCCATTCAGCCTTGCCCGTCATTCCTAGTTACTCGGACACTGAAACAGACTCAGGACCCCGGTATATATGCCCACGTGAGAGTCTAACATCGTGTGGGTCAGCAGTGGTCTCATGCTTTCGTGGCGCCTGCAGGGTCATGGCGTTATTTCAGGTACAACTTTGAAAGCTAGCTGACTGGAACTAGCTGTACTTACATTTACCGTACTAAAAAAAAAAAAAAAAAAAAAAAAAAAAAAAAAAAAAAAAATGGTTATTACGTAAACACAACACACAAATCACTCGATATCTTATATTATGGCTTATAGTTCAGCACAACCGTAAACAATTGCAACAATGCAAGCCCAAACGCAACATTCGTATTATCCAAACGTACAAGAATTATAGTTGAGAATCACACACACAGATTCCTAAAGATGGTACTAAACTGAAGAGTGACGGTGGAGGAGCGTTATGCATTCCCACATCACAGCAGATCCGCAAGCTCATTTAAGCAGGCAGTTGTACTTAACAACGAACCGTCGAGATGAAATCATGGGTCAATAAAAACATCTCCATCATAGACAGTTACATCCCAACAGATCTATACCAGGGTTGCCATTCAAAGACCTCTCTCCCCCCCCCCCCCAACCGCTTACCCGCACTAGACAGCCTACACAGTAGTATCCTGGAAGGTCACTTCGGTGCCAGACAAAAAGACACAGCCTCGTGACGCATTACAGTATGTATTCTAAAAGATACAGCACACTACACATAGCGAAGCGACACCTCCCCAGATATAAAATATTATCCCGTGTCCCTCACAACCAACGCACAGAGAAAAGCTAATGACCGTCTACCCATTTCAACATCACAACCAGAGATAAAAACATATTTGAATTTATGGCAGACACTAAATATACTTGTAATCTCAAAAACAGATCACAGTGTACAAGATTTCAGCAGAAAGAACTCAACCTACAGGTTCAATAGAATTGTACGGGGAACAAGCCAAAATTACAGTCTTCACTGAATCACCCAATCAGTCATATACAAAGTACACTTCAAGCAGTTACATACAAAAAAGGCATTAAGCACTCACCACCACTCGTGAACATCCAGAAAAGAGCCAACAGGTCGACATACCTAGCCAACATTATGGTGAAATCAGCCACGTATTATAACAGACAGACTTCAACTACAACATAAACGCAAATATGGCAACACAACATTATCTCTGATGCAGCAAACATCCTAAAGCAAGTGAGATCTCTAATAGAGCTGAAAACATAAGGGCCCGAATGACAATACCGTATTATCAAACTCGCACACCAACGCTGCAAAATACGAACCATATGGAAAATAAGTAAAATCCTTTTCAAATCACCCAAACAATCTAACTCCAAAAGCCCAATGTTATCATTCTTCGCAGTCACTGAACACCTCGACCTACGAGCCTCCTCAACAGGCATTCACTCCTTTGGCTTACAGACCACAGCACTCCACGTCGCTCAGGGTACTATGAAAGCGGGTGCACGATGGCTTTAATCCACAAAAGAACATAATCCATTGCTGTTCAATATCAACAAAGCCTTTTGTACCTCCCAGACTCCCGTTTCGCAAAATATCCAGCACAAATAACAAACACAGACCTGTTATGTTCCTATAGCAACTGCACCTTACCATAATATGAAATTATACTCAACACAGCCCAACACTAAATAAACAAATTACACGGAGAAAGGAGAAACCGCTACACTAAACATATTCACACCATACAACACAATAGTTCTGGGTGTAACATTCGAGGTTCCAAGAGCCTTTCGCCCCACACACCAAATTCAAATGTGCTCAACATACCTCAACACACAGTCAATAAAGAACACTTTTGGCTAACGCAAATAAACACATACAGGGAAATTTGTATTGATAAACGCTGCATTATGCAAGCCAAGCATGGGCCTCAGAAATCTCTAAAATACAAGCTTACCGATTACAGAACACACAGGAACAATGTACTTTAATAACAAAACTAGTAGACCACGTGGAAATCGAACTCTTCTCCATACAGCATCATCCAAGAGGAATGCTGGAAATCCTCACTACTCATATCTCAAATTACTACATGCACACAGTAAACATCCAACAATGCCACTATTCACCGCAGGTAATACGCAAACATTCCCAGCATCACCCAGACTTAACTAGGGCTTGGAGATCAACGGTATCACTCACAAAGACGCAGACACACACGCCAATCTCACAAAATCAAAACAACACAAAACAACTCGAAACAACCAAACGGCCAAATTCCAACTACGCACACACAATTTCTCATCAGCCATTCAGCCATAACTTCTCAGACCACAACTTCCCTCATCATTAATTATAAGGCCCAGGAATCATTAGCCTTAAACGAAGGCTTATCAAACCAATCATTGGCTGAGTTGATGACAGTTCCCTTCCCGCTCGCCCGACACGACCTATGATCAATCTCTCGAACCAATCGCCTAAACCACATTTCTATTGCAACAGCCTCATCATGGGAAGGTTCCTGTGCATTGGCATGTATGTCGCTTGGCATATCTTTCTTGCGTTAGTGATGAAAAGGGAAGGGAATGTGTGCTTACGTGACGGAATGGGTAGTATGTATTTGTGTGTGGTTCAGTATGTTTTATTGTTCTTGTTCTTGTTGCTATGAAACTATAGCTAGAACTATAATGATTATAGTTATAATATAAATTTTATAATTATTTATTATCATCGTCATTCATTATTATTATTATTATTATTATTATTATTATTATTATTATTATTATTATTATTATTGTTGTTGTTGTTGTTATTATAATTATTATTATTATCATCATTATTATTATTATCATCATTATCATTGTTATTATCATAACTTTTATCATTATTAGTTTTAATAGTGATAATGATAATGATGATGATTATGCTTGTAATAATGATAAGGCTATTGATAATAATGATAAACGATAACAACAACAACGGTAATAACAACAACAGCAACAACAACAACAATAATAATGATAATGATAATAATTATTATAATCATTACTATTATTATAAGTATAATGGTAATAGCAACGACAATAACAACAGCAGCAATTATAATAGTCATAATAAAGATAACGGTAATAACAAATGATTTAGTGATAATGATGTTATTTTAATTTTTGTAATGGTAATTAACTTTTTTATTGTCATTGTTATTTTTATTATCATGATTATTGTTATCATTATCATTATTATCATTACTATTACTATTATATTATCATTATTATTATGATTTTTGTTATCATTTTTATGATTATTGTTATCATTATTATTATGATTATTGTTATCATTATTATTAACATTATTGTTATCATCATTATTATTATTATTACTATTACTGTTATATTATTAATATTATTATCACTATTTCTTTTAAAATGATTATTACTACTACTATTATTATCATTATTAACATTGTCACTGATATAGTTTTATTATTATCATTTCCATTTATGGTTATTACTGTTATTATTATTATAATCATTATTATTATTGTTATTATTAGTAGTATCATTATTTATTTTATTGTTGTTATTATTATTGTGATGGTGATGGTAATTATTATTATTACCTTTTTAATGTTATTACTCTTTTCCATTATCATTATCATTATTATTGTTGATATTATTACTAATAAAATTATTATTATTATTATTATTATTATTATTATTATTATTATTATCATCATCATCATCATCATTATTATTATTATCATTATTATTATTATTATCATTATTATTATTATTGTCTTTATCATTATTATTGATATTATTGTTACTTGTATTGTAATTATCATTGTTATCATTATCCTTATAATGATAATGATAATGAAATTAGCAATAATAATAATGATGTTAATAAAAATAGTGATGATAATAATGAAAATGATAGTAATGGTAATAATAATGGTAATAATAATGATAAAAAATAATAAACATTATTATCATTATTATTGTTATTATCATTACCATCTTTATCTATCAGTATTATCGTCATTATAAATCTGATCGTTATTGCTATTAATATCATTGTTGTTATCATCATTATTGTTGGAATGTTATTAATGCTATTATTATTACTATTATTATCAGTATTATATTTCATATTTTGTTAATCATTTTTCTGCATAGTTCCGACTCCTAAAGCAGTGGTATTTTCTTTTGACGAAAGTTCCTCACATGACATGGTCGCTTCCAGAGTGAGTATTTTTCCGCTGCTCTCCAACTCTTGTTTTGTTGCAGAATTTCATTTTTGACTTCTCAAGGTATTTCCTCGCGGGTCCAAGTATTCCCTCTGCATGTGGAACTGTAGACGTCTTCACCTTCGTTACCTCCCGTTCAAGACCTTTGTACTTGGTTATATTCTCTTTCTGACATACTTCCTTCAGATGGTATACCTAGGTCATACTGGATTTCTTGTCATTCACGTCTGTTATTTATCCTCTTGGCCTTAGGAACTGAGATATGTCCTCTGTCGCCAGGTGTGTGCTCTTACATTTTTCTCTGATAGGAAGAAGAGGCAATGCTCGTATTTCTTGCAATATAATATTCTAATAAAACTAGAAAGCCAGCCACAGCAATGTCAATAATTTCCATGAATTCATCCAGCCTCTCATTCTAAAGGGCCCCAGCATCGTCTGTAATGATGGCTCTGTGCGAAGAGCGAGTTGCAAGGCTTTGATCCCGTGCAGCGACGATCACCTGACCCCCTGTTCCTCCTTTGAGTCGCGTGGCCTCCAAAGCTCCCAGAAGTCTTCTCTCTTTGAAAGTCTTATTCTCCGTCCACGGCCTTTCCTGCCAACGGGTGGTTCCGCTTCTCGCTTCTTTGTTTTTTGCTTATATTGTGACTGTGGCCTGGTCTCCGTGCTTTCTTGGCTTGGCTGGAGCCTCAGGTTTTATGCCATTTTTTTCCTTTTTTGTCACACAATAGTATTGATACTATTATTAACAGTAATGATGATATGTCACTCACTGTCATTAATGTTCTTATCATCACCATTATTAGCATCATTATTGCTATTACTTTCATCATCATTATCCTCCTCATCACTATCATCGTTGTTCCTGTTATTATCATTATTTTTACTATTATTTTAATACTATTTATATCATTACTATCATTGTGTTTATTGTTTTCATTATCATTATGGAAATAATAATAATAATAATAATAATAATAATAATAATAATAATAATAATAATAATAATAATGATAATAATAATAATAATAATAATAATAATGATGATGATGATGATAATAATAATAATGATAATAATGATAATAATAATGATGATATTAATGATAATAATAATAACGATAATAGTAATAACAATAAGGATAATTATTGTTATTTTCATTACAAGTATCATTACTATTATTATCATCTTCATTACCATCGTTTTCATTATCATGATTATGATTATGAATATTATTTTAATCATAATCTTTTTCATCATTGTTTACATTGTCATTAATAAATATCGATGCTTCAGTAGCAGTAGTGAGTAACCAGTTGAAGTAGAGAAAAAGACCATCATTATCATTATTATTATCTTTTTATTATCACCATCACTTTTATTATTGTTATTTTCATTGTTGTTAGGATTTTCGTTGTCATTATTAATCTTATTAATAATTAATAATCATTATTATTATCATTACCATCATTATTACTATTACTGCGTTTATTATTATTGTTGTTTAATTATGATTATCATTATGATATTTACTATAATTGTTATCGTTATTGTCATTTTTCTTCTTAGTAATATAATTATCATTATTTTTTGCTGTTGTTATGATTATTATTGTTATTGTTGTCATCACCGTTATTATTATTATTATTATTTTTTTATTATTGTTATTATTTTTATTATTATTATTATTTTTATTATTATTATTATTTTTATTATTATTATTACTGTTATTATTATAATTGTTATTATTATTATCATCATAATTATCATTATGATTGTTATAATTACTATTATCATTATTTGCATTATTATTATCATCATCATTAATATTACTATTTTTGTTATTATTAGATTCATTATTATAATTGTTGTTATTATTTTTGCTACTACTGCCACTGCTACTATTTTCATTATCATTAGTATTACTATTCTTATCAGTATATCATTATTTCTATGATTGTTATAATCATTATTATCATTATGAAATTATTATCGTTGTATTATTTCTATTATCATTGTCATTATTATATTTATTACAATTTTGTTATCATATTAAAATCATCATTATGATTATCACTGTTATTAGTATTACTATCATTACCATTATTATCATTATCATTGTCATGTTTATCATTTGTATTATTGATATTACCTTTATTAGGCCTATCATTATTTTAATTGTTATTATCATTACTATTATAACTATAATCATTAACATTATCATCTTTATCGTTTTTGTAATTGTTATTATTGTCATTATTATTGTTATTATTGTCATTACTATCATCATCATTATTATCATGCTTGTTATTATTATTGTTAATCATTATCCCTAAAAATCTTATTATTTTCATTAATATCGTCATTATTACTGTCATCATCATTATTATCAATATCATGATTTTGATCATGAATATCATTAACAATATGTATTGTTATCATTGTTATTACTGTTGTCAATGATATTGATGCTTCAAAAGCACGGGTAATAAATGGCAGCGGATGTGAGTAACTAGTTGAAGGAAAAAGAAAGAAAAAAAAAGCGGTTTTC
>NC_091578.1:21134957-21137457 GCF_042767895.1 Penaeus vannamei | reverse complement strand
ACCGCACATTAGCATAGACTAAGATTGTCCGTAACTAATCCTCCCAAACTCTTGGACTAAAAGTTTGGTGATTATTCTCTCTCAACATTGATAAATACCGATCCATTTCCTGGACCTCGTGTCGCAGCGTACTTGAGAGAATGAATAAGAGCAACTGATCACTCTTCAGGGTACACTTCTGTTCATTCTTACTTTGATGGTATCAGAGATACCTATTCTGAAGTGTTCGTTCATGACACAAGTGCTGGTCTCTGTGGCCGGCGCAAGCACCTCTTGGCGACCGCCATCAACGGAGTTTGCTACGAATCAGGGGAAACACGTTTCTGTGGACATAAATGGTTGTAGTGTTAATTCTACTTATCCCTCGCTCGGTCAGTCGCAGAATGTCATGGTCTACACCCTTCATTGTTTGTTGAAACCGAAATTACCCAGTTTAGTAGTCGTGCAGAGTGAAGCTATGAGGATCCTTATCAGCACCCCTCAAACAACGGGAATTGAGAACATAGGAACGGACATCAACTTACCTTCTATTTACGAAAGAAGTGGGAGCCTCAGTCCGGCGTTCGGTGTGGAGGCAGTCGGAGGACCAACCCTCCTACCTTTCGGACAATCAAATCTCCAAAGACAATCAAAACCGAGCAATGAATCCGGCGTGAATGGCAATACCGATTTAGATTCAAACTCGTGTCTGCAAGGAATGTGCAAAGTTCAACATAGCCACCATGAACAAGATAGTACATATGTTTGTATCACTATGTGACGTGGCGGCGCTAATCATATTCTATGCAAGACTGGTGTTATTGTTTCGTTAGTGTTATTATTGTTATTGATATTGTTTTATGATTATCTTCAATATTATCGTCATTATTATTATCATCATTATTATCACTATTATTATAAACATCATTATCATCATTATTATTATCATAATCATTGTCATCATCATTATTATTACTGTAATTATCATTATCATCCTCATTATCATTATCACTATTGTTGCTGTTGTTATATCTTGTGCTGTTATCAGTAATATTGGTATCATTATTATTTTGGTATTATGATTAACAATATCATCATCATTATTATCATCATCCTCATTCTCGTCCTCATGTATCATTCATTCTTATCATTATTACCGTTATCATTGTTGTTATTATTATTATGACATTTATCATTATTTCTCCTCCTCATTATCATCTTCACCATCACCTTCACTATGCATAGCTCTTTTTTTGTTTCGTTTTCCTCGAATCTGAGTCAGAAATAGTCAGTCACCTATAATCACTAAGATCAAAATATATCAAACAATATAACTTACATCAATGAGAACAGACAGTGGTCATCACACACACACAAAGAAATAAAGATCAAACACTCCAAGAGCTTTTCGTAATTACTTATTCTTGGAAAAAAGTTACAGTGAGGAGCAGCTAACAGGTGACGCTATAATTAACACCGGATCTGAGTCTCATTGAGAAGCGTGGCTGGTATCCTCCTCAACATCCGGGTTCCAAACATATGTAGAAGGGGAGCTGGTGCACCCAATACCCACACGAGCTGGGGGTGAGTAGGCTTATTACCCCATATAAGGGATTTCAATAAGAGCCTGCCATCACGCATGCGCAGAAACAACGGTACGGCTTTACATCATTACGAATCACACACACACACGCACACACACATATATACATATATATGTATGTGTGTATTATTATTATTGTTATTAAATCCTGTACAGTCACCATCATCTTCATCATCATCAATATACTGGTATCATATTATCAATATTATCCTGCTTATTGCCATTATCACCTTATTCTTATTCTTATTCTAGGTACCATTATCGCTAAGGACAACCACGCCATCATCTTTCGCATGAACCCTAAGCCATATATCCCTCAACATACCTCCCCTCCTTCTACCCACCAATCCCCCTCCCCCCACTCTTCTCCCCTCCCCACCCATCTTCTCCCTCTCCTCCCCTCCCTACCCCTCTTCTCCTCCCCACCCCCTTCTCCCTCTCCTCCCCTCCCTACCTCCCTTCTCCCTCTCCTCCCCTCCCCACCGATCTTCTACCTCTATCTTCTCCATCTCCCTCCCTTCTCTCCTCCCCTCCCCACCCCCCCTTTTCCCTCTCTCTCCCCCCACTCATCCCTTCTCCCTCCCCCTCCCCCCTCTCCTCCCCTCCCCACCCCCCTTCTCCCTCTCCTTCCTTCCCCACCCCCCTTCTCCCTCCCTCCTCTCCTCCCCTCCCCACCCCCTTTTCTCTCTCCTCCCCTCCCTACCCCCCTTCTCCCTCTCCCTTCCCCCCTTTTCTCCCTCTCCTCCCCTCCCCACCGATCTTCTACCTCTATCTTCTCCATCTCCCTCCCTTCTCTCCTCCCCTCCCCACCCCCCCTTTTCCCTCTCTCTCCCCCCACTCCTCCCTTCTCCCTCCTCCTCCCCCCTCTCCTCCCCTCCCCACCCCCCTTCTCCTTCTCCTCCCCTCCCCACCCCCTTT
>NC_091578.1:21122457-21124957 GCF_042767895.1 Penaeus vannamei | reverse complement strand
TCTCTATCTCTCTATCTATCAGTCTATCTGTCTATTTATCTATCTATCTATCCATCTTATATATCTACCTACGTATCTCTATCTCTCTGTCCTTCTCAGTCTGTCTGTCTATCTGTCTGTCTGTCTGTCTCTCTCTCTCACTCTCTCCCTCCCTCCCTCTCTCTCTCTCTCTCGCTCTCTCTCTCTCTCTCTCTCTCTCTCTCTCTCTCTCTCTCTCTCTCTCTCTCTCTCTCTCTCTCTCTCTCTCTCTCTCTCTCTCTCTCTCTCTTTCTCTCTCTCTTTCCCTCCCTCCCTCTCTCCCTCTTCTTCTCTCTCTCTCTTTTGAACAATGTCCCTTACATAAAAGACAGCTATTAATTATTTTTTGCATTATTGTGCAGGGATAAACGACGACGCAGAATGAAAGGGTTAACAACCAAATTATTTTATGTATCAAATGATTATCGGATGTTGCGCTGTATTGCACAGTCTGCCATATTGACCAGAAACTGAATTACAAGGACGATACATAATTTGTTTATATATCACTAGATTCATTAAACTGGTAATGATATGATTGCAGTTACTTTATCGATTTTATAGAACTTCTTTGCATATCTTTACGTATCCAGAATCATTTTTGTTTTGTTTTGAGTTTTCAAGGGGTCATTTTGGAGCAAATTTTACTTGTGTAATAATGTAATATTTAAGCAAAGGAAGATGGGAATGAACTGAAAGAAAGAGAGAGAGAGAGAGAGAGAGAGAGAGAGAGAGAGAGAGAGAGAGAGAGAGAGAGAGAGAGAGAGAGAGAGAGAGAGAGAGAGAGAGAGGGAGAGAGAGAGAGAGAGAGAGAGAGAGAGAGAGAGAGAGAGAGAGAGAGAGAGAGAGAGAGAGAGAGAGAGAGAGAGACAGAGAGTGAGAGTGAGAGTGAGAGTGAGAGTGAAAGAGAGAGAGAGAGAGAGAGAGAGAGAGAGAGAGAGAGAGAGAGAGAGAGAGAGAGAGAGAGAGAGAGAGAGAGAGAGACTGAAATAGATAGATAGATAGAGGAAATAAGAACGAGAAAAGGGAAACATAGAGAGAGAGAAAAAGGCAACCAAACAGACACGAGACCAAGCGAGACATACCCATCCCACTGAAGGCAACTTCCAAACAGCTTCCTCCCCCCCCCCCTCAAAAAAAAAAAAAAAGAAAAAAAAAACATTCGACACTTTCTTTCTCGTCTCGATATCGAAGGGCGCTGGCGTGGGCGCGGGCGTGGGCGCGAGTGATCCCAGGGCAGAGGTGAGCCCTTCCCCGGCAGCCTCTCCGGACTCGGCCTGCAGCCTCCGCCGCGCAGGGCCTGGCTCCGAGGCCGACTCTCTCGGGACGCCGAGAATGTCTCTGACTCAGCCGCCGTCTCACCTGCCGCTGATTTCCCCTCGCTCGACACGCAGGGGGGGCGGGGCGGGGCGGGGGAGGAGGAGTGGGAAGAGAAGGGTGCGAAGGGGAAGGCAGTAGGAGATGGGGAAGGGGCGAGGAGATGGGAAATGAGGGGTTGCGAAGGAGATAGGGGTGGGATAGAGGGGCGATGGAGAGGAGAGAGGAGGTGGAGGAGAAGGTAGAAGGGAGAAGGGAGAAGAGAAACGGGAGGAAATGGGAGAAGGGGATAATGAGCGAAGGGATGGGAGGGGCATGATGAGGGGAGAGATGGGGCTGAAAGAGAGGGGAGAGGGGCCGAATGGAAGAAGAGTGGCGCGACAGGTGAGGGGAAAGGGGTGTGGAAGAGGGGGAGGGGCGAAGGGAGGGGGAACGAAAAGGAGGGAGAGGAGGGGAGCGCTGGAGTAAGTGAGAAAAGGAGAAGGGGAGGGGGCAGGGGAGAGGGCAAGGGGGCACCACGGGGGAAAAGGGGAGCAAAGTGCGCAGAGGAGGAGAGAGAGTGGAGGCTGATGCCACAGGGATGGGGCATAGGGGTTTGGGAGAGGGCTACCGAGGGAGGTTATCAGGAGAGGGGAGAGGAGGGGAGGGGAGGGGAGAGAGAGTGGAGGGGAGGAGAGAGAGAGGGAAGGGGAGGGGAGGAGAGAGTGAGGGGAGGGGAGGTGAGAGAGAGGGGAGGGGAGGCAGATCTCATAAAGGAGCGAAGCGACTGAGCTTGAACAGGCACTGAGGGAACGACCGTGTTAACAAGCATGGCACCGCCTGGCCCTCCCGCGTCGTGGCTGGCTCACTTTGAAGGCGGCGACGGGGGTACGAGGGGAGGGGAGGAGGGGGAGGGGGGGGGGGGGAAGGAGAGGAGGAGGAGGAGGAGGAGGAAGAGACACCGGGGAGAAGAGTGGAAAATAGAGAGAGATGAAAAAATGCGAGAGAGAAGGAAAGAGAAAAAAAGACGGATGAAAGGATAAAGGGAAAAGAAGGAAAAGGAAAAGGAGGAGAGAAAAGGATGAGGGGAAAAGTGAGGGAAAGAAAGGGGAAGATGAGGGAGAGAGGCGAGAAGAAGAAAAGAGAGAAGGGAGATTGAAAGGGATTTAAGAGGACAAGGTAGAAA
>NC_091578.1:21102070-21112070 GCF_042767895.1 Penaeus vannamei | reverse complement strand
ATGGCGACTGAAAAAAGAACAGATTATATTTTATAAATCCTTTTCATGGTGCAATACCTGCTGACGGCAACGCGATCTTGCATGGGCAGCCGGAACTTGACTGACGTGGCCCCGTCCACATCAAAGGTAGCCGCCGGGCAATACGACAGCTTAACCACGCTATCCTGCGTTTAATAAAGCGAACTTTCCTAAACAATATGCATTTGCGCTGCTGAGCGATGCGCGTGTCACGAGCTTGCACCTGTTTTCCCCTCGTCTCCATGTAAGGCTCGCGGTGAACGGAGGCTGTCTCCCTAAACGAAGCGAATTGGCAGAAGTATTGCGTTTAAATGTATTTGTTAAGTAGATGATTTCTGCTGAAAGGCGACACTGAAGGAATTCTTAAAGCCAAACACGGAGCAGTCGACTTTCAAAAACTTTACCTAACCTAATCAACGAAGAAAAAAATCGTTTAAGCGAAGGCAGATTAACACGAGAAAATTACACACACACACACACACACAAATATATGTGCAAATTGATGGGTAGATGGTTTAAATGTATAGATAGACATAAACTAATGTGCAATTAAACAGAGTGAGAGAGAGAGAAACAGAGAAAGACTATAGAGAAGACGCTGAACAAAGTTAAACACTAACTAATCACTTACACGTGCTAGGTAAAGTGCCAATAAATCTAGAACGCCATTGAAGTTAAGTTGTTTAGATTATAACATTTAATCTTCTGAGTTTCAAGCTCATAGGAAGGTAAAGAAATGCGTTTCAAGTGAATTCTCGCATTACAAGACATTGGGTTTACTTATATTTACACAAAATCGAATTAATTCATACGGACTTGTCTTATCTGTGGAATTAGTTCATGTACATTGTATAAGTTCTACTAAAGATCTCTGCACATACACCTTCAAATAAACAGGTACATATTGTGTGTCATAAGCACGTTATGCAGGTTACGTAAAGTATCCCCGAGTTATAAGGTAATTACAGGTCTTGATTTTGTTTTTTTTTTCATTTTTTTGGCAACACTTTAGAGTCGTCAAAGGAGTAGAGGCTGAAGAAAGAGGCCCAAGGGGGACACACGCAAGGAGTGAAATTCACGAGCAATTAACACATCCTTGCAGTAAAAAAGTCTTCTGGTTACAGGAAACTTTTTATTAATCTTAAAGGATATTCGAGAAGAATGAAACACGGAAGAGTAATAGAGTAACAAAGTATTGTGAAGATATTCATTCTCATTCATACCTTTTCTACAAAGTGGGAATACAGATAAAAACGATGATAATTAGGATAATAATAATAATACTAAGAGTAATGATGGTAATAATGAAAATGACAATGATGATGATAATAGTAATGATACTGATATTGATGATGATAACGATGATGATGATAATGATAGTGATAATGATAACAGTGAATTGCTGATGTTAATGACAATGATTATAAGAAAACTTCTGCATGGTACACAAGGAAAAACAGAACATAACCCCTCGATTGCAGAATCCACGAAATGGCCAAAAGGAAATCAAAACGACAAAAAGAGCAATAAAAACATTAAGAATATACTGCGTAGTGACACTTTCCGAACGCACATGGAGTTAATAGATAAAGAAAGAGACTAATGTATAGATATAGGTAGTAATAAAGTATAATGATAGTGAAGATAAATATGAAGATTAAGATAAAGATGATGATAAAGATAAGGTTAAAGATAAAGATAAAGACTCAGGTATAGATAAAGGTAGTAATAAAGTATAAAGATAATAACGACAAAGATTAAGATAATGATAAAGATAGAGATAAATACGAAGACAAAGCTAAAGGCAAAGACAAAGATCAAGGTATATATAAAGATAAATGTAAAGCTAGAAATAAAGATGAAGATAAAGATAAAAGTAAATGTAAAGATAATATAAGGAGAAATAAACGCAAAGATGAAGAAAAGATACAGGTAAAGATAAAGGTAAAATGGAGATGAAAATAAAGGTGATGATAAAGACAAAAGTAAGAAATTAATAAAGATTGTCAAAGATAAAGGTATAGTATAAAGTTAAAGGTAATGATAAAAGTAAAAGCAAAGAAATATGTAAAGATAAAGACATTTGTAAAGAAAAATAAAGGCAAAGATCAAGATATAGGTGATAAAAAACAAGACAATGATAAAAGTAAGGATAAATATAAAGGTAAAGATAAGGGTAGAAATAAAGATGAACATTATGATGAAGATAAAGTTAAAGATAAAGATTATATGTATATATATATATATATATATATATATATATATATATATATATATATATATATATATATATATATATATATATATATATGTATATGTATATGTATATGTATATATATATATATATATATATATATATATATATATATATATATATATATTTAATTATTCATTTATATATATATATATACATATATAATTATATATATATATATATATATATATATATATATATATATATATATATATATATGTATATATATATATATATATATATATATATATATATATATATATATATATATATATATATATATATAAATGTACATATATATGTATATATACATACATACTGTACATACAGTATGGATGTATACATACATACATACATATATATATATATATATATATATATATATATATATATATATATATACATAAATACATATATATATATATATATATATATATATATATATATATATATATATATATATATATATATATATATATATATATATATATGTACAGTTGCGGAATTATATTTCAGTACACTTGTTGGCTTCATTTGTACATCTAGCAACTAGTCGAAGCATAGCGTAAATAGTATTTTTATGAATGAGGCTAACAAAGTTTGTAACAAAGTCTGATTCGTGGAATACAAATAACCAATGTATTAATTAATATTTTTTGAAAGTATGTAAGCCATTTGATCTTTCAATTTTCTACCAATAATTAATTACAAAACGTGATAATAGGTATAGTTGACTTAGTAGTGGGATATTCTTCAAATGCGATATCTAGGAATTGTTTGTTTATCGAAATGGCAACACCTATAGTGGTGAGGCAGCATTTCCCCCTTCTTTCAATATAAGAATAATCGTTTATAGCTGCATATTTCTAGAAAAGCGAACGCGTTTTATGGTTTAGACCTGTGTATGGCAGCTAAGCTAAGTGATTATTTTTTTTTTCCAAATACTTATTGAATAAACAGAAACCATGCTACATTACAATCGTTAATCTAGAACATGAATTTAACACAAAATCGCAGCGAGGCTATAGTGAATTTATAAATGCGATAAGATTGTGTGTGTGCGTGTGTGTCTGTGTTTTTTGTTTTTTTTTGTGTGTGTGTATGTGTGTGTGTGTGTGTGTGTGTGTGTGTGTGTATGTGTATGTATGTGTGTGTGTATGTGTGTGTGTATGTGTGTGTGTGTGTGTGTGCGTGTGTGTGTGTGTGTGTGTGTGTGTCTGTGTGTGTGTCTGTATGTGTGTCTGTGTGTGTGTGTCTGTGTGTGTGCGTGTGCGTGTGCGTGTTCGTGTGCGTGTGCGTGTGCGTGTGTGTGTATGTGTGCGTGTGTTTAACGTTTATGGAAATACGTAGCCATACTTGATGATGAGTTACGAAAGAGCATTTGTAATCAGTTATTATTAAGCGTTTCTTTGAGGAGCCGCATCTACACTCGGACAGCTGAACGAGAAAATACAAGTTCGCTTGGTTTAACTCGAGCAACTATCTGCCAGGCGGTTTCAAAGAGGGTGAGCAGCAAAAATCCAAGAACCGACTCCCAGTACATGTGCTGTATATCTTGTTCATTCTATTGAAATGGTAATTTCTCGCTTTCAACTGTAGTCCTATTTTTTCTTTCTTTTTATTTGCCATTGCAATGTAATATAAATATGCCCGGATGTAGATGAAATAAGCATATCAAATATTCATATCATCAGATTTTTTATACATAGAAATAATAATTTCCCTGTGTGTGAAAAGCATATTTGTTCACCTGGAACTAGAGTAGTTTACAGAACCGCGATTCATGAATATCTATTTCTCGACCAATGCTAGCATATACTAAATAAGTAAAGAAAATATGTCCGATGGCCTAAGACGTCATAATGGCATGGGAAATCCGCAGTGAAAACGAGGCTACCAATCGGACATTTTTTCAGGATGGACGTAAGGCAAGCTGAAATCTCAAGAAGAGGCTGCTACGAAGTGGTAAGGGAAAGTCATTTCTCTAACTCATATGTTCAGAGAGCTGGGCATCTCCCGGGCGATGGTGTGCAGGTAGAGAAGATGGTGGAAGAGGGCACCTACAAAGACCGCCCTCGTTCATCAATGCAGCTAATATTCATGAAGACCTACAGCTCCTGGTAAGAGGCCGCATGGTGAAGAAGAATACTACGCGCAGATGGGATAAACCACAGAACGTCATCAAAGAAAGGTTGAACAAACGACATCGCTAGCTTCTCCAGTTCGCCCAACATTATGTGGAGAAAGATTTAGATTACCGGGGAAGAGCAATAAGGACAGAGAAAAATACATCGGGAATACATGGAAAGCTCCATTGCTGGATGAGATACAGACGTAAATGTTATTGACTTTCCCGTTTTTTACATAAATTGATTTAATTCAATTTGCGATACACATATTTGTTTATATATAATTGTGTCACATACGTCATATTTCATGTTCGGATTCTGTATTACTATTTACTTTTCACATATGAATTATCTATGAAATGGCGAGGAGTATCCACGGAGCTGTTACGTTGGGGTCGATATCCTGCATGATGGCGAAGCGGGGAAATGCCTCCTAGACAAATGTACAAAAATGGTTAGAAAAAATGTTCCTCACATCAGTACGCTCCTTTGCCTGGGCCTTTCCCAGAAACAATCAAATTTGCACAGGATAACTGCCCTATACACACGTCTAGGGCAGTTACTAAGTGGTTTTATGGCTAAAACCATCTGAATGGCCTGGTAAGACATGAAATTCAAACCCGGCGAAAAATATGTGGGCGAATATTGTCAGTATTTGAGAAACGGGTAATGAAAGACCCTCCCAACAGCAAATAGATTATACTAAGGGAATGAGAAGTGTTAAGGAGAAAATCGTGACTTTGCATGAACAAGTCACCTCTGTCTCGGGGATTGGAAAAACAATACATTGTTCTAGTATTTGTCTTCGATGCATTAATTTCCATCCTCTAAGAAAAGAAAAGAAAGAAAGAAAAATATATATTCATTAGTTATCAACTAAATACTACGTCATGTTGCGCGAGAAGAGATTTAAAATGTGCATGAAATATAAAACTGTGTTGTATTAAGCAACTTTATTTCGTTCACACACGGCACTTCACACATTGATGAAGCATCCGTGTATGCACAGTAGCCTTACCACGGTTTTGCGTTCAATTAATATTCTAAAATTATTATAAAGTAGCATATTTTCTGTTTCTTGAATCCTTGTTTGGACCTGACGAAATAATTTTCAATATTTTATTAGTTCACATTTAAGAACATTTATGATAAAGGATAAGTATGGTACTTTTATTTACACATACGCTTATATTATAAACCGAAGTATATTCACAAAAAGGAAATTTAAAGGCTGCTTAAGAGACAAACAAAAGTAGAAAGCAATATCAACGGACTATTCTATCGGAAAGATTTTTTTTCTTCTTTTTTCTTTTTGTATTGGGAATCGGTTCTCAGACATGCTATTCATCCTTCTTGGAACCACCTAACTAGTAATTGTATGAGTTGAAACAAGTAAACGTATTTTTCGCTCAACTGTTCCAATGCGGATGTGTCTCCTAATGTCAAAACTTACGGAATAATGGCATCGAAAACTATGGTCAGATTTCAGCACGAAATAGAGAATATTCAGAATAACCAAAACGAATTAACCTGTCTTTTTTTTTTTTTTTTTTTTTTTTTTTTTGATATGTACTTGCCTCTCTTTTCTTTATATACCTGTCTTTTTGTCTTCCTGCTCCTCCTTAGCCTCCTGCTCCTCCTTGGCCTTCTGTTTCTCCTTAGCCTGCTGCTCCTCCTTAGCCTCCTGCTCCTCCTTAGCCTCCTGCTCCTCCTTAACCTCCTGCTCCTCCTTATCCTCCTGCTACTCCTTAGCCTCCTGCTCCTCCTTAGCCTCCTGCTCCTCCTTAGCCTCCTAGTCCTCCTTAGCCTCCTGCTATTCCTTAGCCTCCTGCTACTCCTTAGCCTCTTGCTCCTCCTTAGCCTCCTGCTCCTCCTTAGCCTCCTGCTATTCCTTAGCCTCCTGCTACTCCTTAGCCTCTTGCTCCTCCTTAGCCTCCTGTTCCTCCTTAGCCTCCTGCTCCTCCTTAGCCTCTTGCTCCTCCTTAGCCTCCTGCTCCTCCTTAACCTCCTGTTCCTCCTTAGCCTCCTGCTCCTCTTTAGCCTCCTGCTATTCCTTAGCCTCTTGCTCCTCCTTAGCCTCCTGCTCCTCCTTAGCCTCCTGCTCCTCCTTAACCTCCTGCTCCTCCTTAGCCTCCTGCTCCTCCTTATCCTCCTGCTACTCCTTAGCCTCCTGCTCCTCCTTAGCCTCCTGCTCCTCCTTAGCCTCCTGCTATTCCTTAGCCTCCTGCTACTCCTTAGCCTCTTGCTCCTCCTTAGCCTCCTGCTCCTCCTTAGCCTCCTGCTATTCCTTAGCCTCCTGCTACTCCTTAGCCTCTTGCTCCTCCTTAGCCTCCTGCTCCTCCTTAGCCTCCTGCTATTCCTTAGCCTCCTGCTACTCCTTAGCCTCTTGCTCCTCCTTAGCCTCCTGTTCCTCCTTAGCCTCCTGCTCCTCCTTAGCCTCTTGCTCCTCCTTAGCCTCCTGCTCCTCCTTAACCTCCTGTTCCTCCTTAGCCTCCTGCTCCTCCTTAGCCTCCTGCTATTCCTTAGCCTCTTGCTCCTCCTTAGCCTCCTGCTCCTCCTTAGCCTCCTGCTCCTCCTTAACCTCCTGCTCCTCCTTAGCCTCCTGCTCCTCCTTGGCCTCCTGCTCCTCCTTAGCCTCCTGCTATTCCTTAGCCTCTTGCTCCTCTTTAGCCTCCTGCTCCTCCTTAGCCTCCTGCTCCTCCTTAGTCTCCTGCTCCTCCTTAGCCTCCTGCTCCTCCTTGGCCTCCTGCTCCTCCTTAGCCTCCTGCTCCTCCTTGGCCTCCTGCTCCTCCTTAACCTCCTGCTCCTCCTTGGCCTCCTGCTCCTCCTTAGCCTCCTGCTCCTCCTTAACCTCCTGCTCCTCCTTAGCCTCCTGCTCCTCCTTGGCCTCCTGCTCCTCCTTAGCCTCCTGCTCCTCCTTAACCTCCTGCTCCTCCTTAGCCTCCTGCTCCTCCTTGGTCTCCTGCTCCTCTTTAGCCTCCTGCTCCTCCTTAGCCTCCTGCTCCTCCTTAGCCTCCTGCTCCTCCTTAGCCTCCTGCTCCTCCTTAACCTCCTGCTCCTCCTTAGCCTCCTGCTCCTCCTTGGCCTCCTGCTCCTCCTTAGCCTCCTGCCCCTCCTTAGCCTCCTGCTCCCCCTTAGCCTCCTGCTCCTCCTTGGCCTCCTGCTCCTCCTTAGCCTCCTGCTCCTCCTTGGCCTCCTGTTTCTCCTTAGCCTGCTGCTCCTCCTTAGCCTCCTGCTCCTCCTTAGCCTCCTGCTCCTCCTTAGCCTCCTGCTCCTCCTTAGCCTCCTGCTCCTCCTTGGCCTCCTGCTCCTCCTTAGCCTCCTGCTCCTCCTTAGCCTCCTGCTCCTCCTTGGCCTCCTGCTCCTCCTTAGCCTCCTGCTCCTCCTTAGCCTCCTGCTCCTCCTTAGCCTCCTGCTCCTCCTTAGCCTCCTGCTCCTCCTTATCCTCCTGCTACTCCTTAGCCCCCTGCTCCTCCTTAGCCTCCTGCTCCTCCCTATCCTCCTGCTCTTCTTTAGCCTCCTGCTCCTCCTTAGCCTCCTGCTCCTCCTTAGCCTCCTGCTATTCCTTAGCCTCCTGCTACTCCTTAGCCTCTTGCTCCTCCTTAGCCTCCTGCTATTCCTTAGCCTCCTGCTCCTCCTTAGCCTCTTGCTCCTCCTTAGCCTCCTGCTCCTCCTTAGCCTCCTGTTCCTCCTTAGCCTCCTGCTCCTCCTTAGCCTCCTGCTATTCCTTAGCCTCTTGCTCCTCCTTAGCCTCCTGCTCCTCCTTAGCTTCCTGCTCCTCCTTAACCTCCTGCTCCTCCTTAGCCTCCTGCTCCTCCTTAGCCTCCTGCTCCTCCTTAGCCTCCTGCTCCTCCTTAACCTCCTGCTCCTCCTTAGCCTCCTGCTCCTCCTTAGCCTCCTGCTCCTCCTTAGCTTCCTGCTCCTCCTTAACCTCCTGCTCCTCCTTAGCCTCCTGCTCCTCCTTAGCCTCCTGCTCCTCCTTAGCCTCCTGCTCCTCCTTGGCCTCCTGCTCCTCCTTAGCCTCCTGTTCCTCCTTGGCCTCCTGCTCCTCCTTAGCCCCCTGCTCCTCCTTAAACTCCTGCTATTCCTTAGCCTCCTGCTCCTCCTTGGCCTCCTGCTCCTCCTTAGCCCCCTGCTCCTCCTTAGCCTCCTGCTCCTCCTTAGCCTCCTGCTCCTCCTTAGCCTCATGCTCCTCCTTAGACTCCTGCTCCTCCTTAACCTCCTGCTCCTCCTTGGCCTCCTGCTCCTCCTTGGCCTCCTGCTCCTCCTTAGCCTACTGCTATTCCTTAGCCTCCTGCTCCTCCTTAGCCTCCTGCTCCTCCTTAGCCTCCTGTTCCTCCTTAACCTCCTGCTCCTCCTTAGCCTCTTGCTCCTCCTTGGCCTCCAGCTCCTCCTTAGCCTCCTGCCCCTCCTTAGCCTCCTGCTCCTCCTTAGCCTCCTGCTCCTCCTTGGCCTCCTGCTCCTCCTTAGCCTCCTGCTCCTCCTTGGCCTCCTGTTTCTCCTTAGCCTGCTGCTCCTCCTTAGCCTGCTGCTCCTCCTTAGCCTCCTGCTCCTCCTTGGCCTCCTGCTCCACCTTAGCCTCCTGCTCCTCCTTAGCCTCCTGTTTCTCCTTAGCCTGCTGCTCCTCCTTAGCCTCCTGCTCCTCCTTAGCCTCCTGCTCCTCCTTAGCCTCCTGCTCCTCCTTATCCTCCTGCTACTCCTTAGCCTCCTGCTCCTCCTTAGCCTCCTGCTCCTCCTTATCCTCCTGCTCCTCTTTAGCCTCCTGCTCCTCCTTAGCCTCCTGCTCCTCCTTAGCCTCCTGCTATTCCTTAGCCTCCTGCTACTCCTTAGCCTCTTGCTCCTCCTTAGCCTCCTGCTCCTCCTTAACCTCCTGCTCCTCCTTAGCCTCTTGCTCCTCCTTAGCCTCCTGCTCCTCCTTAGCCTCCTGTTCCTCCTTAGCCTCCTGCTCCTCCTTAGCCTCCTGCTATTCCTTAGCCCCCTGCTCCTCCTTAGCCTCCTGCTCCTCCTTAGCCTCCTGCTCCTCCTTAGCCTCCTGCTATTCCTTAGCCTCTTGCTCCTCCTTGGCCTCCTGCTCCTCCTTAGCCTCCTGCTTCTCCTTAGCCTCCTGCTCCTCCTTAGCCTCCTGCTATTCCTTAGCCTCTTGCTCCTCCTTGGCCTCCTGCTCCTCCTTGGCCTCCTGCTCCTCCTTGGCCTCCTGCATATATAACATACATAAGCATATGGATGGATAGATACGTAAATAGGTAGTTACCTATACATGTATAAAGATAGAAAGAGAACAAGCAGACAGACAGCAGACCAACGAAAGGAGAGAGCCCGAGCGAGAGATCCTTGAGTCTTGAAGGATCACATGTTAATTTCCCAAAGATGCTCGATAAGTCCTGAAAATTGCCCGATCCGAAATCGCTTCGCTCCGAGGAAATTGCCGCATTAAAGACCTTCGTTCATCTTCACAAAGGTATTCTAATGCTCCCTTTCGCCCTCCTCTTTTCGCCCTCCTTTCAGAAAGCCTTCCCTGCCTATTCCGCTGCCTAATGACGTTTTGGCCTTTCCTCTTTGACCTTCTCTCTCTGTTCTCGCGCTCTCTTTCCTCGTCGCT
>NC_091578.1:21079570-21099570 GCF_042767895.1 Penaeus vannamei | reverse complement strand
ATTATTGTTGTCATTGTTATTGTTATTATTATTACTATTATCATCATAATCATCATTATTGTCATCAGTATCATTATTAGCAGTTATTATCATTATCAATTGTTATTATTATTATTAACATTATTATTGTTGTTGTTGTTATCATTATTGCTATCATCATTATTATATTTATCATCATCATCTTTACAATAATATTTTTACCATTATGTTTATCATCATTATTACCAGTATCATTATGATTATTATTACCATTATTGTTACCATTAGCATGTTTAGCATTATTATTATTGCTATTATTAACATCATTATTAATATTATTGTCACCATTATTATTATAATTATAATTACTACTACCATCATCATCGTTATCATTATGATCATGCTTATTATTATTGTCTTTATTACCATAATAAAAAATAATAACAATAATAATAAATATCCTTATTATCATCATTAATATTAACATTATTGATACCATTACCATTATCATTGTTATTGTTATTTTCATCATTGTTGTCATTATCATTATAATTAATATTGTTAGTGTCATTATCATTATTATAATTTCTGTTTTTTTCTATTTTCATTATCATTTTATTGATTATAACTATGATCATTGTTATTATTATTTTCATATGTATGATTGTTATGATTAATTTTATCATTGTTATTATAACTATTATTTATATTATCATTATCATTTTATATTATCATCATTATCATTATTGATATTATTATCACTGTTATTATTATTATTATTATCTTATCATCATGAATATATCTATCATAGTTTTCATTATCCTTAATGTATTTAACATTATAATTATTATCACCATTATTACTATTACTGTTACCATTGTTATTGTTTTCAATATTTCTTACAGTAATCAATATCGTTGTTATTACCTTTATTGTTATTGTCATTAATATTCTACATATTGCTTTCTTATTTTTTCTACGTATTTTTTTTCTTATTATCATTATCACCTCCGCCAATGAGGTTATGTTTTTGGTAGCATTGGTTAGTTAGTTTGTTCGTTGGTTAGCTGAATAACTTAAAACGTTATAAACAGATTTATATATATATATATATATATATATATATATATATATATATATATATATATATATATATATATATATATATATATATATATATATATATATATATATATATATATATATATATATATATATATATATATATATATATATATATAGATATATATATATATATATATATATATATATATATATATATATATATATATATATATATATATATATATATATATATATATATATATATATATATATATGTATATATATATATGTATGTATATACATATATATATATATATATATATATATATATATATATATATATATATATATATATGTTTATCTATCTATTTACTTATTTTTAAGGGTTTGTCTTAGTCCAACTTAGATGCTACTGAATTTGTTGATGATGATGACGATGATCATCATGATTGCACTGCAAACTCTGGTTCCAGGACTTTTCGAACAAAGCGTTGTAACATGGTTTATTTTACCAACAAAGTTTCAACCTGCAAAATAATTACTTCATCAATATCAAAGTATATGTTATTCATTCATTTCCCAATAATGATGTTTGTTAAATTCATTTACGATTACTGGTTCATGTAAATTGTGATAAAATCACAATTTCATTAACACAAATGATACCAACTTCATTAATATAAATCTATTGATATATACATTGACAGCAATTTCCGTATTATAATTTCAATCCTTAACAACAATCTATGCAATCAATCTTAATGTGCTTGTATATCGAATAGTGTCTAATTTTCCCTGTTTATTATATCATTTTTATCTTCATTTTTATTCTACGTTTATAATATCATATTCATTCTACATGATTGATTGACTTTCCCAATTTGATTTTTGTCTTTGATTTATAACTCACTTCGTAGTCTCCTCCAGATAAAGCCCAGAGAGCAGTAACAATCATAAACCCTTTCAGAAGATTAATAACCTCTGTAAACCAAATTAATACTGAAGTTTCTCACATATAGATTATAATACATTACTAAATTCTCATTCACTGAATAATTAGAAAAAACAACGTACGCATAGCTTTGCATCGTATCTGGTAAATATTTGATTCGTGCACACATATTCATGTTTAATTATTGTAATTAACCAAGGTAATTTACACGCCATGCTAAGAGTTACCATAATTAGTATTCTAACTCCAGTTTAACCAGAGAAACGAAAAAAGGTCAAACTAGCCTTTCCTTTGTTGTCTCCACGAGGCGCAGGGCGGTTGCAGCACCAAAACATCAAACAAAAGGACAGAAAGATGCGCAGGGCGTCACAGCAATTTCTTATACACATTACAGATCATTGGTAAATTATAGTATATGTGTATATACAAGATAAGTTGTGCACATAACAATAATAATAATGAAAATAATGATAATGGTAATAATGATAATATTTATAACAATAATAATAATTATAATAATGATAAAAAATAATGATAATAGAAATAATAACATCAGTATTGTTATTATTACTATTAATGTTATTACCCTTATTATTATTACTGTTATTATCATTATGACTATGATTATCATTATTATTGTTTTTTATGATTATCACTATCATCATTATTATTATTATCACTATCATTATTATGACTATATCATTACTATTATTATCATTATTATTATTATCATCATACTGTCAAATATCATAATCATAAACATCATTATTATTAACATCATTCTTATTATTGATATCATCATCATTATGATCACCATCACTATCATCATAATTACCATGATCACCATCGCCACAATCCCCACTTCGATAATAAGAGCAATGACGAAAATGTCCCCAGCCACGCCAACCGCAGCATAACCGCACGAATGAAATCTTAGCAATCGCCGAGAATCAACAGCGATTTTAGACCAATTAGTTCGGGTTCATTAGTGCAGGCGCTTGCGAGGGAAATCTCCGGAGATCCTGGTCGGATTTTTACTCTCTCGCTCTCCGCTTCTTCGTTCTCAGGGGAAGCCTAATTATCGTCTCTTCCTTTGTGTGCTTCTTTCGTTATTGCTTTTGTGTCTTCCTACTTGTGTCTTTTTGCTCTCCCTCTTGTCTCGTTTGTTTTTTTTCTTCTTTTTCTGATTCCCATCATTTGCTTGGAGGATTTTTTTTCTCATTCTCTCTCCTCCTTCTCATATTTCTCTTACTGTTTCTAATTTTTTTCTTCCCCCTTCTCTTTTTTTTCTATTCCACCTTCTTATTATTATTTCTTCCTCCTTCTCATATTTTTCTTCCTCCTCATTCTCTCTTCCTCCTCCTTCTCATTAATCCACATTGCTATCGTTACCTCGCTCCTCTTTACCCGCATCATCGTTTTCCCTTCTTCCTCTCCCTCCTTCTTTTCCGTTTTCTCTCATCCTTCCTCTTTCCGCCCTGTTCGTCTTCCATTTTTCTCTTCCTCTCACTTAACTCCTTCTTCACCTTTTCTGTTTCTCTTCCTCCTGTTCTGCTTCCATCACCCACGTTCTTCCTAGCCTTCTTCATCCTATTCCTCCCTTGTCTCATCTTGCTTACTTCCTCCTCATTTCTACTCTTTTCCCCGCAAAATCTGTCTCTTTCTCCACCTCTTCTTTATCTTCTGCTTCTTCTTATTCTTCTTCCTCTTCTTATTATTATTATTCTTCTTCTACTTCTTCTACTTCTTCTTCCTCCTCATACTTTTCCTCTTCCTCTTCCTTCTCCTCCTACTTTTCCTCTTCCTCTTCCTCCTCCTCCTACTTTTCCTCTTCCTCTACCTCCTCCTCTTCTTCCTACTCCATATTTCTGCGCATTCCCTTTGTGTCCCTTTTTCTCTTACCTCCCTGTTGTTATTCCTTCTCCCCCTTCCCCTTTCTCTCCTCCGGTGCCCCCTCCCCTCCCCCCGGCCTCCACCACAATGTAGATTAATCTCCACCAGCGTGTTTTCGAAGCACCTGTCACATTCGCGCGTTCATTAACAAGTTCCCGGAGTCGCCTCGTTCGGTCGCGACAGCCACCTGATCCACGGCCTCTCATTGGCGGAGCTGAGGCGCGCGGACGAGCCAATAGGGAGCTAATATTCCGGGGCCAAAAGAAAGTCTCGGCCTCTTTTCGTGAGGAGTTAATTTCGTTATTCGGTCATGAATATATTCGAGTCGCTGCTTTCCTTCTATTTTGAAATGTGAATCCCTTGAGCGATAATTCAATTATTAATTCACACGTAATTTCTTCATTCGCTTATCCAAAAAAAAGTCCAAATGTGTAGCACAATATTTCCACGACCTCGGACATCAAAAATTGCAATGTTCGAACAGACAATAATTTCACATTCGAAATTACTCAAAAGAACAGACGAAGCATGTACAAATATACACAAAAAAGTGAGGATAAAAAACAAAACAAAAAACAACTCTAAACTGACCTTTTTGGAGGAACTTTAAATCCAGCAACTACAAAGGGGACACGCGCCAAATTATTTCCTAAGCAAATGATATCCGACACTGAATGCGTTCTGCGCGGGAATATACAAGAACGATCAATGGGATTTTATATGAATGATTTAGTTTCTATTTTTACTTTTATCTGAAAAGTCGGGAGGGGGAGGGGGAGGGGAGAGGATTGGGAAAGACAGGAGAGAGGGGGGAAGGAAAGAGAGAGAGAGAGAGAGAGGAGAATGAGAGAAAAAAGGATCGAGAGTGGGAAAAGCAAAGAAGTAGGGAAGCGGGAAAGAGAGAGAGAGAAAACGAAAGCGACAGCCGAGATAATGAGAGGAGACAGAGATAGATAGAGGCAGGAAAAGAGAGAGAGAGAGATACCGTGAAGGAAAGAGAGAGTAGGTGAAGGAAAGATTGAAATAGAGAGAAAGTGAAAGAAAGAAAAAGTACAAAAAAGAAATAGAGAGAAAGTGAAAGAAAGAAAGAAAAATAGAAAGATTAAAAAAACCTTGGACGTTATTACTAGATGATTTTTGATTCATACAGAGTAGTGGCGCGTGTAACAGATTTCCTGTCGTGAAGAATAAAGCAATTTAAAAGGAAATGAAAGAGAATGCGGTTTGCCAATATTCCTCTCGAAAAAATCCAACAAACATTCCTCAAAGGTTATTTTTTACTGATTCATCTCTCTTAGTTGTATCTCCAGCTCTTCTTATCTTTATCTACGTATATATATCCATTAACCTGTCTGTTTATCTAATAATCTTATATATTTGATTAATTATCTGTTTATCTATCCATTTATCGCTATATCTATCTATCCTTCATTAATTCGCCAGGCATCCGCTAATTCCTCGTGAGTAATGGCGTCCGAATGCCTTATTTATGACTTTGCAATGCATTTGTTTGTGAATTATGGTGGTCTAATTCCATGGTCAACAGCAACTGCGCATAAATCATTCTCTTTTTCTATCTTTCTCTGTTTATCTATCTGAATATCTATGTATTAATTTCTACTTATCTTTGTCTCTCGCTCTCCCTCTCTCTCCTCTTTCTTTCTTTCTCTCTCTCTCTCTCTCTCTCTCTCTCTCTCTCTCTCTCTCTCTCTCTCTCTCTCTATATATATATATATATATATATATATATATATATATATATATATATATATATATATATATATATATATATATATATATGTATATATATATATATATATATATGTGTGTGTGTGTGTGTGTGTGTGTGTGTGTGTATGCATGTATAAATGTGTGTGTGTGTGTGTATGCATGTATAAATGTGTGTGTGTGTACATAGAGAGAGAGCGAGAGATGTATATATGTATATCAATATATGCATATGTATATGTATATATATATATATATATATATATATATATATATATATATATATATATATATACATATACATATATATATATATATATATATATATATATATATATATATATATATATATATATATATATATATATTTATATATATTTGTGTGTATGTATGTATATATATGTGTGTGTGTAAACCCTTCCCTAGTGCATGGGTTTATGATAAACTGAAAATTTAAGCTCTCCATTAACATTGGATAAAAGAATATCAAGAAAAGGCAATTTGTCTTCCCATTCTACTTTAAGGTTAATAATACGATCGAGGTTATTTAGTCTATTGAAAAAAAATACCGAAATACGAACGGTTTATTTTTCACATAGATAAAATATCGTCAGTATAACGAAACCAAACCGCGTCCGGCGGGGGGATTGACGGAAGGAGTTCAGATTCAAACATTTCCATGCATAAATTCGTAAGAACCGGGCTAAGTCTAATTCCTATCGCGATACCATGAATTTGACGTTCCTTCAATACATATTGCCACACCCCAATAGCATCAGTGTCATTTTTCAATCGTAAGGTCCAAGTATTCATCTTTTAAACATTAATTTTTTAAAGTCTACAAGTCTTCTCAACTGCTTCTGCTATCTAGATATAATAGGCAAACTAAATCTGGGTAAAATTGACCCTTCCAATACCACTTCCCATAAATCTATTAATCAGATGTACCTTGGGGTGGCATTGACGGATCTCTTCAGCAAGCCTTAATTTTTTAAGGGTGAGACAATATCTATTATCAGAAACAGATGTAAAAAATTCCTAATTGAAGCCTGTGTTCAAATGAAAAAATAAACAAATAATAAGGAATGACGTGAGCAGTGCACTCTGGAAATGTGTCCTACCTGCATCCGAAAGACATCTTGGACCCCCTTCGAAGAACAGTAACATCTCTAAATGAATTAATGAAACAAGTTGATGACCAATGGCAGGATGTTATTTGGGATGCATTTCCAGAGGTAATAGAATTAAAGGAACTCCAAAAAAATGCTGAGAAATTTACCATAACATTTAAAGTATCGAAGAAGATTTTGGTGATAAATTTGCGTTGGAAGTATTGTCACTACCATGCTCCAATGCTGATGCCGAGTGTATATTTTCACACTACAGTTTGATAAAAAGAAAGCATTGAGATGCATTAAAATTATAGAGCATCTAATTTTTAATTCGTCTAAAAGATTGAATTAAAAACTATAGGAAAAATGGTCAGTTTAAGCCAAATATAGAGATGCTTTTGTCTATCAAGAAATAATTACATTTGTATTCTATATAGGTATTTTATATTACTGTTTTATTATTGTAAGTGTTTGTTATGTTTCTGTATAAAATTATTTTACTTAAAAAATGTGTTGTATTCACTTTTCCAAAATACTCCAGTATCGGCTAAAATTTGGAAACTTGATCGTTTTCTCTCCGTAGAAAACAAAGACTGGGGGAGTTGTGTCCACTACTGGTCTTGTGCCAGTCTCGCATGACTCGTATTATGTCAAGCAGTGTAGTGGATAACCTAATTTCCCTAAGATTTTGAATACAGCGTTGCATAGGTTGTCATCGTTGTCTGTCCCCGTTCTACCTATTATAATTAAAAATGGAGCTTCATTGTCACAGGTCTTAAAATATCTCAGCAATATATCTGTAACCGGCGTATGCCATCGCGATCCACTACACTGCTTGATCGGAAATTATTTGTCAGCATTAGACTTTGACCTCTGCTGATCGACGATGACCATCTACACATGGGTCATATGGGAAAAAATCATTCTGGCACGCAATCTCAAGAGGTGTGTCCAGAGAATTTTCTGGTGGGGGCCATAGGGGGGGTAACAACAATAAATCTGTGGGGGGGGGGGGGAGTCAAACAAAGTAACAAAAATTAAGGCTGCCCACTTCGATATTTATATAGTACAATTATACATACCTTATGTTTTCATCTTGCTTTTCTTGGGCACATTAAATCTGCCGGGTTTACATTTACCAAATGGTAGGCTAACACAGAAAATTATGATGTTTGCTGTACAGTTAGTCAGAAGTTGGTGCTGCTTGCTCTGTACAGGGAACATAGCAGTGTTCTGTGAAGTAATTGATTTTAACTAACCACCCCAAATTCTTACAATGTAACGACTTCTATATTAATAAAACAAATATAATATCATAGCGTTCTGTGAAGCTATCAGTGTTTAAGAACAATTTCCCATGCATACTGAAATAGGCTCAACTAGAACAGAAGTTGACAAAACATTGTTGTAACGGTCTTAAAGAACCTGTAATGTTCTGCTCTTAACTTAGCTCGGTGCACTTAAGAGCATCACCGTTGTAAAAAAAAAAGTCCGTGACTGGTGAAGTTACACGAGTTCATGCGCAGAGCCACTACCTTTTTTTCCACAATAAAAGCCTTCAGGTGTTCTTAACATAGTCTAATCAAACGTTTCAACTGTACTTCCGTATTAACGTGTAGCGTCACTAAAGAACTTAACGCAATGATTGACAATACAATGAGTCAATGAGCAAGGGGGGGGGTGAGCACACCGGATGGCCTATCAGACTGCAAGGGGGGCGTGTGCCCCCGTACCATCATGGAAGCCCACCTCTACGAAATATGAAAAAATGTGTCTCCGGGTGCTAAAAAGCAATCGGTGTAAGCTTGAACTCTTAAAAAGGTCTTAAATTTCATTGTCTCTTTATACTTCAAGAACCCCGATCAATATGCAACCCAACTAAAGAGAAAAATAATAGCCTTCCCATTAAGAATCACATGTTATATTTCTAGAACATTCCTCGAGTCCTACAGTTTCAGTCCCTTTACACAGATGGTTCAAAGTGTGAGGCAGGGTTTGGTTTTAGTGTAGTCATCCCTCTGTTCTATCTTCATAGTAACCTTTCTTAAACTGCCTATGATTTTATTGCAGAGTTATTAGTCATTGCGCTTGCTCTGCAAGTAATTCTTCTCTTTCTACCCTCTAAATTTACCGTTTGTATTGATTTCAGAAGTGCTATAATAGCTTTGGAAGCCTTAGATCTTTTACGAATCATCCATTAATTTTATCAATTACGGGGTTAGCTATATATATACTCGTTATATGTACTTGGGGCCATCAGATAGAGTTCTGTTGGGTTCCAGTTCCAGTCCACTTTGATGTAGCTGGAAATGAGCAGGCAGACAGACTTGCTAAGGTAGCAGCAGACCATGGTATTCCCATTTTTTACTTTTAAAGCATAATGCTCTAACTTAGCTACTTTAAAAAATTGATTTATTTATAATTTTCTAATGTTTTCAATTATTAATATTATAATCCCACAAGGTATTCACTACTAATGACGTCAGTTATCAACGTGGCAGATAATTTTAAATAATCAATCCCTCCTCACTACATTTCAGACTTATTTTCCCTCATTCGCCTAGCAGTGTGGCATGGAGTAGGAGGCTCTTGCTGCCATCACAAAGATGGGAGAAAGAAGTCCAACAGCAATCTTCCTAGATGTAATGCAGACGTCAAGAGTCGCCACGACCAAACAGTCCTGACCCTTTTGGATAAAGCCTCTTTGGTAGAGAGAGAAAGTGCCAGTGCACTGGATTTTATCCAGTGCTTGATTTTGGTGTTCAAGGATATATGACGCGTTGGGATATTTAACGTCAATGGTTAGACCCAGCCGTTTGATGTTCAATACCGCAATGCTTCACAAAACTCTGAACGCCTCGCCCCAGTGTCGGGAAATTTCTAACGCATTTGCACTTTTGTTGCTCTACCCAAGTCACACCTGACTGACCCATGGATATCTCATCTTTGGAGATATAGTGAAGACAGTCTGGTCCCATGACTGCGTGACACTTGCTGGTCGAGTGGCCCAGTCTGAGGGAAATACGTCAAAGGTATTTATGCAAGTCTCGGAGGCAGGACTGTACCTTCCACTTCCACCTTTCTGTAATCTTGAGAGAAAGATGCCTGACATTTAGACGATTTTTTTTTTTTTTTTTTTTTTTATAGGGTAAGCTATTCTTCTCACAAAGGTATGATTAAGACATTTTATTTATTTGAATATAGATTTTAATACCTTTCAATAAAAATATATTCGCTTTTATTCTTGATTCTAATTAATAATTTGGCGCATTATGACCCTGCTATTGTGGCAGGAGGTATGATTTTGTTAATAAATCAATTACTTAATCCTGAACTTGGCTGACCTTCTACATCCATTGAAATTTCTTGTAAAGGTATTTGCGCCTAATAAGCTCAATTTAACTCCCGATCTTATTCATAACGCTGCCTGACTACGAAAAAAACTTTTACTTACTAATAGGGACATGGGTCCTGGGTCGGTGTTGTTGCAGAACGTGGATGATGTTCTCATGCCCATCGTTTAGGCAAGCAGAAAGCTCTAAGACTTGGAAAATTGTTATACTGTAATAGAGCGAGAAGCTATGGCTATCACCTGAGCTATTAAAAAGTTTTGTTATCTGTATGGTATTTATGTTGCAGACTAAACAACCCACAACTAATTTAGGCATACATCAGAAACATGGAAAACAGCAGTGATTTTCTTATGCGGTGGCTCTCCAATCGTTTACGAGAGCGTACATCAGGTCATGATGTTTCTGCATATATATTTAGTCGAAGTACAGTGCAAATTCATTGCATATATCCCGTGATAATGTAAAATATTTTTTTTCATTCTTAAAATCGTATGATTTTAAGTCACGATGGCTTTGTACAAAGACTGGATATAGTTTCATTTTTACCTCTGAGTGAGGCCACCAGGCTTCCCTTTACCTCCCTCTCCCCCCCTCCCCCACTTCCTAGTTCATAATTTTGTCGGCACATTTTATTCCTTTTATGCTAGGCAGTTTTCTTTTGTATGTTAGCAACTTATCATTTTATCATTTTAATACTAGTTACTATTATTCTCTATAATTTTTATTTCTCTTTTCATATTTTTATCTGTACCCTCTTCATATTCATTTTTCTGCCATAAAGATCTGTATCTGCAATCTTTTTAGTTTTATTATTTTCATATGGTTTTATGAAAATTGAAAGTTGATGTATTGTAAAGGATCTTTTACCTGCTCCTGGAAAGAAATTATATTTCAGATAATTCTCAAAAATTATGTTGATATCCGCAGGTTTCTCCCCACCCCTATATAAAAGGGGTTATTAGTGAAAATAAAGGAGTGTGAAGTCGAACGTGTATTTGTGTACTTCCCATGGATCTTACAGTAATTAGTGAACCATAGAGAGAAAGGTTGTAAATGAGGCTTTTTTCATTAGGGAAAGGTGGGTGTGTTTTATGTACAATAATTACCAAGCCCCTTTGCTGCTACTTCAGACACATTCTTCTCTTAAGGGCCTGTATAAGATGTTTATTTCACCTTTTTTTCTTTAAGTATGGCGTGAACAGGGCCCACCTATCCTCACCCTTATTATGCATTTCACCCCCCTTTACTGAGCATCGTTACTTATATGGTGTAATGAAAAGGGCTCCTCTCACGGACACCTTACAGGTACCAACATTTTTGGTGGCAGCGGTGAGATGTTTTAGGTAATGAGCAATTTTACTCTTATATACAGCACAGGTGCTTGCCTAGCCTTATTGTTTGTGTGTATATCACACCTGTTCTCAAAGTTTGGAGAGTCACTCTTATGGATCATGTGGTTACTAGATACTTGTACCACTAGCTTGAATTTTTGTGGTTTGATAGAATTTTACTGCATTATTTTACTGTATAATCCGATTTCCATGTGTCATCTTGCACTAAAGCAAGTGAGTGTAGGTATCACCAATAATACGAGGGAACTGTTGTGAAACCTTTATTACCAATAAAGTTCAACCTGGAATACAGTTATCTTTAAATTCACATGCCTACCAATATCAAAGAAATACATTTACTTCTATTAATATGGGTTTACACATCAAACAAGTTTTCAAGAACAATATCAAATTGTGATTCATTTTAATACAGAAATAACTAAACAAATCAAATCATAACACATCAATTAGTTTTTCCAAGAAACGCAATAACAGTTAATATCCTAGAATAATCAAATAACAATAAGGTAAAACTAATAAATGCTATTTTGTGTTTCCAAAGAAATATAACATTTTACAATAGTAATTTATCTCACATAATGCTATTTTCACATGATTATTCAGCATAGATAAGGTATAGATCAAATTCATCACGACTGTAATAATCATAATTCACCTCTTTACATCTTAAATAATATACAATTATATCCCATACAAATGTATATATTGCAATATAAGTAAGTACTGCCCGATGACAGCTTGATCTCTGCTAAATAAATTCAAGATAGTTCACATGCATTAAAACACTCAAATTAACAAAATTCAATTCCAAACATTTAAAGAGAACTATACCATACATGGATATAAATCTTCACAGATGCCAATTTAGTTTAATATCACAATTTCTCCTCAAATATATGCTTCTGAACATTGCCTTCCAACATTCCCAAGTACGCCAAACAAAACAAACCGTCAGATGGATGGTCCATATAATAGACTCCTTTGTATTAACCATCTTTGGGTGTACCTAATATACAAATATATCATATTGTACTTATTGAAATTGCAATTTCAAAACGGTTTGGTTATGGTCCATAGAACTTGAATTCTTCTGTTAAGTGACCTGTTGTATACTACTGCTTTGCTATCTTTTAACACTGTTTACACCTTCTTAGCTGTTAGTTTACTTTTATCCAGGGCTTCTCAATTAGTTCTTTTTACTGGATTTGCTTGTGAGCTACACATACTTTTTCCCTTTTTGCTGCTGGCTTGTTTTTTTATGTTTTAGTTCTTTGTTTATCTGTTGACTGTTTTGAGATTTTTATTTCTCGTCCATAGCTATCAGTCGTTATCCTGTATAGATTTGTAATGAAGTGTCCTTAATCTTCCCTTCATCATATGTGATAATAGCAGGGTAAGTCCTTATAGACCAAAATTTTTCATGTCGCTGAGCTGTGTAATGTTATAACCATTTACCTCTGTTGATGCTGCCCCCTGTGCTGCTTAATTATGTGCACTGCATTATTAAATGTGACTTCCCATTGTCAAGCCGCTAACTCTGCACACACACACACACACACCCGCGCGCGCACACACACAAACACACACACACACCTGCGCACACACACACACCCGCACACACACACACACCCGCACACACACACCCGCACACACACACACACACCCGCACACACACACACACACCCGCACACACACACACACCCGCACACACACACACCCGCACACACACACACCCGCGCACACACACACACCCGCACACACACACACATACCCACATGCATACACATGCCCACCACACAACTCTGCGCACGCTTCATATCAGGGCACACGGAAATAATAATTTCATAAGCACTGGGATACATGACCTGATTGTTAGAAAGTCTGCAGAAGAGCTGTCCCAACGACCTCTGTCTCCGGCAGCGGCAAGGCGGTGTCTCCTTCCACGGTTCCAGCAACCTTGAGGGTTACCTCGGCGACCTGGCGGCGGGTACACAGCTTGTTTGCATATCCCAATGCCGCTCGAGGTAACTACTGGTTTGCACAATCAGACCGCCACTGTCGTTGTTCGGAATGTTATTTGAATGGGCGAAGAGGTCACACGGTCGTCTGGGGTCATAATGCGCGCTGTCCTTAATTGTGCTGATAGCATCCGAATTTCTGCACGGGGAAATGACCTGGACGGAGAGGCTTCGCATGGGGCCAACGAAGGGCATATTCAACTATAACCACCTCATCCCAGACGGCACGCCGCCTCGGTAAGACGCAACACTCCTGGGGCTGATGTGAATACATAGGATGCGCCCGTGCCTTAGCCATATATGTACACAATACATAAATGTAAATACACATGAAAATACACAATCACAAAAAATAATATATTACACAAGAAAAACACAGGACTATATTTCCATTTCCATACAATTGCAGTCTTGCAAAAATATGATAAGAAATAACATCGCAAGATATGGACCATTTCATGAATAGTTAGCTATTATAAGGTGTCTGAGGATTGTAACAATCTAAGGAGCATAACAATGATTGGATCGTTTGGATCATTATCATCAGGATGGTCTACAGTTTCATTGTTAACTTGAAATGGCACGATTTGATTTCTACGAACTCTTATGTTCAGTGTATTTCGTCGTCTCGAATTATATACGATACTGGGCCAACTTTCTTTATGATCCTGACTTGGAGGCCTTTTACGTAATATCAAAGATCCCTCCCTTAGTTCTGGAATGGCCTTCATTCTTTTGTTGACTCCCATGTGTTCTTCTCTGACATTTTTCCGTCCCTGTAACCGCTGCATCGCGAGCAGTGCATTCCACTCCCATTAAGAGGTACAGAGGTTGGTTATTGGCAGATCTATGGAAGGCGGTATTGAGTACTAAACGTACGTAATCCAGCCGGGTGTTCCAAGTATTCGGCGTCTCACACAAAGCAGCCAAACAATCTTTAATTACGCCTTTCAGATTTCTACTGAAATAAGTTATAGCGTGCGGTTTCCCTTCGATTCGTTGCATGAGGCACACGCCTATTGCAACGATGGATGCGTCCGTGTGGATTTCATATGGGATATCAAAATCCGGTCTGCGCAGGACTCGAGCAGAAACTAAGGCTCGTTTAAATCATCAAATGCTTTATTTTGTTCTCCCCACTGAAACCGTATCCTTTCTCGTCAAGGATGTCAACGGTGAAGCGATCGTGACGTCGGAAAAATCTGCTGGCCATCCTCATTTCCCTTACATTCCGCAGCGCGGGCAAGCTGGCGATCGAGGTTACTTTATCAGGGTCCGGAGTCACACCGTGAGGCGACACAAAAAAGCCAAGTAGTTTTAATTTCTGTACTCCAACTTGATATTTGTTAAGGATAAGTTTAAAACCTGCTTGTTCGACTAAATTCAGAGTTTCTTCTAAATGTTTTAATAGTCATCAAAGATCTTTGAATAAATGACTACGTCATCAAAATAAGCCATGGTGTATCGACCTAACACAGGTGATAGAATGAAGTTTATCATGCGTTGATACGTGGCGCCGGCGGTTTTCATTCCGTATGGCTTACGCTTGAATTGCTGAAGGTTAAATAGAAAAGATAACGGACTGCCCAAGCTCGTCAATCATCTCCATTCGTGGCAAAGGGTAGGAATCAGCTGTCGTGTGAGCCTTTAAATTTCGAAAATATATGCAAAACCTGAAATGATTATCCTTTTTACGGACCAATACTATAGGTGGCATCCAGGGCGAGTTGGATGGTTCGAAGATGTTACTCTCAAGCATTTTCTTACTCTTCTTTAATCACTTGCTTTGCCGTTTGCGGCAATCTCCAGTGCCTAGTTATTATAGGCGAGATATCGCCAGTCGCCCTTTTCACTGTCAAATAGTGTCTTATGAGACATGATTAATGATTTTAATTTCTTTTTTTGATCAGATGGGAGATGATCGAGGTCTGTTATGCAGGTTTGGTTGAAAGCAGTTTCCGTTGTTTCTTCTATGCTCTTTAGAATAGATTCCGCATGTATTTTTGCCTTGATTAAGAGGGTTTATGAGCCAAACGCGCATTTCCGCGATTTGCCTCAATAATCGCTTTAGGTATTGTGAACTCCCCGAGGTAGCCGTGTACGGTTACGTCGCAGTCTGGGCTTGATAACCTACTAATAGTAACTGATACGAACTTAGCAGTTTGCGAGGGTACAATTGTCACACGTTTTATACGTCTGTACGAGATAGCTCCGAACAAGTGTCTTATATCGACGGTGTTTACTGGGGACTTCGTTTCAGCTAGAGCTATACTAAGAGACGCGTTGTCTGTAAATGTTACTCGAAGTTTCTCATTGATTCGTAAGTCACTATGACAAAGCGAAAATTTAAAAGCTAAAAAAATCGATGCCTAATAATACATCCCCAGGGAACGGGCATAAACTGGTAATGGTGAACCTATGAACTATCTTTAAAGACAGGGATATTGTATATCTTGTTCTTCGATCGTATTCAGAAGAGCACCCGTTACACCTACGAGTGACCTGGCTTTCCGCGATCGTGAGGCAAAATTCAACGTGTTCAGGGACGTTCTTAATCAGTGAGATGGCACTTTCGGTGTCTACGAAACACACGACGGTCTTTCCTCCTACATTAATCATGACTGTTGGTCTGCCTAGTAATACGTTTTGCTTCGGGTGACTATTCTTATTTGAGTTGACGGGATCGTCGTGAGAGGTGCGCCTCCTTGCTGTCTTTGCCAAGTGAACCTGAGGCTTGGTCCTTCTGGCCTTCGTAAAAGGGGCACATGTACCGTTTATGATCAAGTTCACAGCAATGACAACATTTCCTTGCATTTTTTCATTACATTATGTCGTCGAGTGACCTTGTGTCCAATACGGCTCGACAGTTATAGCAACCGGTTCGGGCGCGGCGTGTGTCGCGGCGACGGCCAGTGATTCATGCATGTTACATGGAGGCGCTCGCGATGTTCCCGACGCGAAGAGTTTATTAGCTTTGCTCACGATTTGATGGAGGGGCAACTCTGCATGTAATGAGTATATTTGCAATATCTGCTGGTAAATTAGTCATGAAAATCCTTCGAATTAATGCAATAGGATCGCCTATTTCGACGATGTACTCCCGCAAACCCATATATGCAATGCCCTCGATCTTTAACAGGAAATGTTGCGGCGTTTGTGCCGGTCTCATCGATTTACGTTGCAAGTTGTTGAAAAAGTCGCTTCTGTTCACAGTGCCTTTGAATTTCCGGTGTAACAGTAATTTGAAATGAGCCCCGTCATCTACCATTTCAAATACGGGTGAATCAATGACAAGGTCTGCGGTGCCTTTACAATACGTGCGCGCGTCTTATCTTGCCTTGTCGGCGTCGTCGGGGGTTACAAGCCTGAGCCATGTCTCTAGTTCTCTACTACGGGATAAAGCATCCTTACTTTCTTTAGCTTCAAAATACGGAATTGTATCTTTATCGATTTTTATTTTAAATTGTCGTCAGTTTTAACATTATCTGTATTGCGGCTCATTCCAGAACTTGGGTCTTCCGACTGGTTCCCCACATTGCTAAAGAGGCTTGTCATGGCATCTAGAAGGTGGTTGATGTTTTCCCCTTGACATGCTATAATTTCTCTCAATTCTTGCATACCTTCTCTTGCCTCATTCATTCCATGTCGAGTATCAATCATTCCTGCGCACATGGCAGTCATTCCAACATTCGCTTCATCCATACACTTTTGTAAATCACTCATACCAACTTGCGTTTCATGCAAACCCACAACTACTCCCTCATACATCTGACTTGTCGTTACCTCTGGCACGCGCTTGCTTATGTGCTTTCAAGATCTTCCATTCTTTCAGCCATCCTTTCATCCATTCCTATTTCAGCTAACTCTTCGTTATTATCTCCCCCTTTTGATTTACTTCTTAAATTTGGCATTACCAAAATATTTCACGAAAATCGTGCCAAACAATGAAATTATTGGGGACGCTTGCTCCTCTATCCCGCAGTTCTGCGTCGAAGAGGTTTCAGATTATCAAGTTATGATATTTGCTTTAAGCTAAGATTATTATGAGGTGATTACAAAAAAAAAGAAGAAAAAAAAAACAGTATGAAACGAGCAGACAGTAACACAAGATAACATAAACATTAAAGGCACAGGCTATATAACAAAATATTTAACATGTAGCAAAGTATGCTAGCCAAACAAATGAATTAACAATACACGTTAGCAAAGTGCAAGTCAGAAAGCACAAACAAAAGCGAATTGATTTTAATAAATGTATGCAAACTTATGCAGTTATGGTTGTAACTGATCGGGCTGAATTACAAAACGACGTATTGTGGTTATTGCAATCTATACATTACAAACAGTAAGATAAATTGCAAGCAGTAACGTAAAAATACATACAAAGAAAATACACTAGATAGACGAGCAAGCGTCTGTTAATACGCAAGTTGTAATTAACAGGCCTAACTGTCGGTCCGTAATCCGCGTTAACACTGAACATGGGTAACGAAATGATAAATTATGTCTACATCATAAATCCCAACGTGAAATTGCACTATTTTATAAGTATGTCAGCTGTAGTGATTCTATGTGCTAACATACGCACTAACATAAAAAGCCGCCGCCACGGGAATAGGGTACCCGACCCTTAGAGTTTTGTTGATGTTGTGGTGATATGACCGAGATCTTTCTTCGGAGACATGTTCAGTGTTCATCAGTTTGGGTATTCTTTATTATGCTGAATTTATGTAGTTTTATTCATTTACGTTGTTCATTTATTGCTGTTTTTAGTTTCAACCGTTGATCATAGCTTTAATTTTGAATACTGGTTCTTCGTCAATTGATAACTTTACCTTTGGAAACAAATTACTTCGGTTTTTGAAAGACAAAATATTGCAAAATATTTGATAGTCGAATGTATACACACATATTTACGGCACCTACAAAATATATACTACAGCTAAGCTAAATTACGTACACGAAATACACACACACAAAAAAAGATGAATACAATCACTAGACAAACGAAGAACGAGTTCATAACGAACACAACATTCTATACGTGAAACAGTACGACATAAATACACAACACTTAACTTGCGAATCTGTCAATTTCTTTTTCACTTTAACACTGTCCCAACGACCTCTGTCTCCGGCAGCGGCAGGGCGGTGTCTCCTTCCACAGTTCCAGCAACCTTGGGGGTTACCTCGGCGACCTGGCGGCGGGTACACAGCTTGTTTGCATATCCCAATGCCGCTCGAGGTAACTACTGGTTTGCACAAGCAGACCGCCACTGTCGTTGTTCGGAATGTCATGCAAACGGGCGAAGAGGTCACACGGTCGTCTGGGGTCATAATGCGCGCTGTCCTAAACTGTGCTGCCAGCATCCGAATTCCTGCTCGGGGAAATGACCTGGGCGGAGAGGCTTCGCATGGGGCCAACGAAGGGCATGTTCACCACAGGGGGCGTTTAGTGAAAATAAAGGTGTGAAGTCGAACATGTGTTTGTGTACTTCTCCCCATGGGTTTTACCATTTGCCAGCGAACCAGAAAGAGAAAGGTTGTATCTGAGCTGTATTTTTGCCTATGTTAAGGAAAGCTGGGCGTGTTCATTTCAGTTTTATGTGCAATAATTAACAAGCACCTATGCTGCTACCTAAGACAAATCCTTTCTCTTGAGCACCTGTAAAGTATGTTTATTTCACCTTTTTTCTCTGTTTTATGGAGTTAACAGGACCCATCTGTCCTCATCCTTATACCTTTCATCCCGCTTTACGGGGCATCACTACTTTGACGATGTTGATCATGGACACCACATCCGCCAAGGAGGTTCTGCTTTTAGTAGCGTTGGTTATTTTGTTCGTGGTTATCAGGAAATCTCTAAGTTACGAACATATGTTTTTGGAAGTTTTACCAGAGTTGCCTTAGACCAGCTTAGATGCCATTAAATTTTGATGATGAACCGGATCATGATCTGGATCTTCCGCAGGATACCAAAGGTGTGTTTTAACCTAATTTATAAACCATTCAATTTTGATGTTGAGCCGAATCCAGGAATTTTAGATGGTTAACTCAATTTTTTTTAACAAATGTGTCATAGCCGGATCCAGGAATTATATTTCGTGTGAATATTTTCATTGCATCATTGTCTATTGCCTTGCCGGAGGTGTGTGCTGTCTGAAGGCTTTTAGTTATTACTATTAGCATTATAATGAGAATGATTATTGTTATCATTATTATTTTGGTCATTATGTGATCACCAATAATACGAGACAACTGTTGTTGAATACAGTTATATATATATATATATATATATATATATATATATATATATATATATATATATATATATATATATATATATAAGTCACAAGCCTTAAAACAACAATGAGATAAATTTACTTCTTGATATGGGTGTACACAGAATCAAACTGGTTTTCAAAAAAATATCAGTTATGTGATTTATCTTAATACAGAAATAGCTAAACATATCAAATCCTAATAGATCATTTACAAATTTTCAAGAAATGCAATGACAATTAATTTCCTAAAAGAATCAAATAAAG
>NC_091578.1:21040901-21043401 GCF_042767895.1 Penaeus vannamei | reverse complement strand
TTATCTTTACCAATATCATTATCATTGTTATCATAATAATTACTATTACCAATATAATTATTGTAATTCTTTATCATTATCATATTATCATCTACATTACTACTTTTATCAATATTATCATTAATATTATCAAAATTATTATTATCATCTTCGCTTTCGTCATCGGTATCGTTAGTGTTATCATTATCCCCCCCCCCCCCTACATATATATGTGTGTGTGTACATGTATATGTATATATACATACATATGTGTATATATATATGTATATATATATATATATATATATATATATATATATATATATATATATATATATATATATATATATATATATATATATATATATATATATATATATATATATATATATATATATATATATATATATATACGCATGTGTATATTCATTTTTATGCATGTATAAAAGTATAAGTATATATGCTCCCAAATCATGTGTTTTTTGCCTATCGATTGATATTATCCTAGATATATTCATCCTTTCTTCCCAGAGTGAGAGAGAGCGGGAGAGAGAGAGAGAGAGAGAGAGAGAGAGAGAGAGAGAGAGAGAGAGAGAGAGAGAGAGAGAGAGAGAGAGAGAGAGAGAGAGAGAGAGAGAGAGAGAGAGAGAGATAGTATTTCTGTGAATAAGGCTAAAACCCTAGATAGTTTGAAACAAAGATTGTGATTGGTCGAATAAAAGGAACCAATTAGTGTATTAATAAATATTTTTGGAAACTAAGAAAGCCATTTGATCTTTAGGTTTCTTCAAATAAATGATACCAAACCATGTAATATCAGTTATCGTTGACTTTGCAGTGGGATATTTTTCAAATGCGATATCCTGGAATAGTTTGTTTTTCGAAATGGCAACACCTATGATGGGGAGGCGGTATTTTCCCCTTCTTTCAACATAAGAAAAATCTATTGTAGCTGCATATAGCAACTGAATAACCTAAGAATCTATGTAAAACCCCTGAGACCTGTGTAAATATTTATTTATTTATTTATTTATTTATTATGGATGCACCATCTAGTAGCGGCTAATGAAACTAATGAAGTGATTTTTTTCTCTTTTTGCCTAACCCAAACACATATTGAATAAATGGAAATCATGCTATATTCAATTTTTTCACTATAGAGCATGAACTAAGGACAAAATCACCGTGAGGCTACAATAAATATATAGATTCGTTATCAATGAGTGTGTGTGTGTGTGTGTCTGGAAATACGAAATGCATACTTGGTGATGAGTTACGAAAGAATATGTCTAATCAGCTATTATTGTGCCTCAAGTCTTGGCGTTTAGGGGTTGCGTCCACATTCAAACAGCTGAGCCAGAAAATGCATGTTTGCTTGTTTTTACTCAAGCAACTACTAGCTGGGTGGTTCCAAGGAGGGTGAATAGCAAAAATCGTAGAACCGACTCCCAATACATGCGTTGTATATCCTGAATATGCGTAGGTGTGGATGAAATTAGCTTATCAAACCTTTACATCAAAATTAATTTTCTTTGTACATTACCCTAGAAGTAATAATTTCCCGGAGTGTGAAAAGCTTCTTTGTTCACCCGGAACTTGAGTAATTTACAGAGTCGTATAATTCGTATTTTTTATGCCAATGAAATTTCAGCAATTCCTGAATATCTCTTTCGCGTCTAAAGCTAACATACGCTAAATAATGATAATAATAAAATGTCCGACATTCTAAGACATCATAATAACAAGGGAAATCCAAGGTCACAACGAGGCTCCCAAGCTGAGACCTTTTTCAAATGGACGCAAAGCAAGCTGTAATCGGAATTAGAGGCTGCTACAGTGGGGTGAGGGAAAGAAACTTCTCTAGCAGTGATATATTCGGAGATCTGGGCTTCCCCCGGACGATGGTATACAGGCAGATAGGGTGGGGATAGGAGGGCACCCGTAACAACAAAAATTAATCGGAAATACACGGCAAGCTCCATTGCTGGATGGGAGGAGTAAATGTTAATACTTTTCAATATTTCACAAATTAATTTATTTCGATTTACGGTATAGATATTTGTTTTTACATAATAGTGTCCTACACGTCATAGTTCAAGTTCGAATTCTATATTATTATTTACTTTTCACATATGACAAACAAATTATCTAACGGTGTGGCGAAATGGGGAAAAGGCCTCTTAGGCAAATATATCGAATTGTTAGAAAATAAATCCTCCCGTCAGTACGCTGTTATGCCTTTGCCTTTCCCAGAAACAATGATATTTGTGCAGGATAACTACCCTATGCACACGCCCAGGGCAGTTACGAAGTGGTTCCCTGCCTAACACCACGTGGAGGTCCTTCGATGGCTAAGCGAGGGAGGCGATTCAAACCCGACGAATATTGCCAATGTTCGAGAAACGGCTAATGAAACAACCTCCCACCAGCTAAGAGAGAATGGGAAGGGTTAAGCAGGAAATCGAGGAGTTACATGTGAACACGTCACCTCTGTCTCGGGGATTACACACGGTTTGAATAA
>NC_091578.1:21005901-21015901 GCF_042767895.1 Penaeus vannamei | reverse complement strand
GACAGGGACCACCCACCACAATCGCCGGGCTGGTAAGAAGGGTTTGCCACATGCTTACTCAGTGGCCGCTGGATCGCTTGCTCGCAATTCAGCCACCACGCTAAGCATACAGTTCAAAGAAAAGACAGAAGTCAACTAGAAGTACCTAACATAGGCCGGGCCACTCTAGAGAAAAGGCCCGCACGAAGCTAGTCCTAACAGTTCTAACTGAACTGAACTGAAATTTCCAGAACTCGACTTCCTTGGCCTCAGGCTGGGCGCGGGAAGGGCCAAGAGCAGCCATTCTTAAGGAAGATATTTCACGTTTCGTTTCGTTTTTGTTTATTTGCTTCGACTTTGTTATAATTGTTATTGTTGTCGTTATCATCATTATTATTATTGCTATTATTATTGTTTTCATTGTTATTTTTATTATTATTTTTATTTTTGACATTATTATAATCTTTATAATTATTGTTATTATTATTATTATTACTTTCATCTTTATTATCATTATCATCAATATTGGTATTATTGTTATCATTATTATCATTATTATCAGTTATTTTAGTTATTATTATTATTATTATTTTTACTTATATCACTGATTATTATTATTATTATCATTATAATTATTATCAGTGTTGTTATTATTGTTATTATCAGTTATTTTATTAATGTTATTATTATTGTTGTTGTTTTTCTTGTTGTCTTTGTAATTATTATTATCATCATTATTGTCATTAATAGTATTATCATTAATATTGTTCTTATTATCATTATTATTGTCATTATGATTATGATTATGATAATAGCGTCATCACTATGATCCCTGCCCATGCGGTCAATCCATGTAACTTTACGAGCTCGACATAGATAAGAAATAATTTGTAATATAAATTACATAATATGAAATGATGTGAAATATAGAGGAAATTATAAGAAATTATATGAAATATAAATAAAACAGTAGGAAATACTGTTTATACAAACATTAAACAGTATGAAATATAAATGAAGTAGTATGAAATAATTTTAAGAATAATGAAATAAAAAAATAAGTGATATGAAATGTTATGAAATCATATCGAATAACTTTTCTGAAATGCATACGATATAATATGAAACAATATGAAATACACGTGAAAGTATATGAAATAAAACTGAACAGAGAAAAACAATGATGCAGCGTGTTAATATCCGTTCAGGAGATCCAGTTTCAACCTCCATAATTTTCGCGTTGCTGTTTGTTGTATTTTATGAGTGACATATGTATGACTATTATTTAGTTATACTTCCTATACAATCAACTATTTTATACTTTTGTTTATCAGCTATTGAATAGATAGATATTTATCAGTCGTTCCGTCGATCAACTTAAACTAATTGTAATGTGAAAGTAGAGATGGTGGGCTTGATAATGATAATAATAAAAAAAATCATATTATTCGTGATGGTAAAACAATAATGATAATGATATTCATAATGATAATAATTGTAATAATAATGATAATGATAATAATAATAATAATAATAATAATAAAAATAATAATAATAATAATAATAATAATAATAATAATAATAATAATAATAATAATAATAATAATAATAATAATAATAATAATAATAATAACAATAATAATAACAATAACAATAACAATAGCAATAGCAATAGCAATAACAATAACAATAACAATAACAACAATAACAATAACAATAACAATGAAAATAATAATGAAAATCACAATGATAGTAATATTGATAACAATAATGATAATAACACAAATAATAATGACAGTGATAATAGTAATATTAATTACAATCATAAGGATAAGAACTGCATTAATAAATTGATTATGCTAATAATGTAAGTAATATTAATAAAGATAATAATAACGATGATAAATATAGTGGTAAAATAACAGCAACAATAGAATTTGATTTATGATGTTAATAATAATGATGATAATGATAATAATGATGATAATGATAATAATAATGATAAAAGCAATAATGATGATAATAACAACAGCAATAATAATAGCAATAATAACAATTATTACTAATATCATCACTGTTATGATAAAGATGATAATGACGATGGTAATAATACTAAAAATAACTAATGATAATAGTAATACTGAAATGTGCATCGCGTTACGTCGTCCGCTTCGCATTCCAACATTAGAAACATGACAAAAGTTGGTCTTCAACAGGTCGAGATCTAGCTAAGGAAACGACTAATCTTTTCTTATATTCTTCTTCTTTTTTCTTGTTATAGGGTTTAGACTATGGTGTCTATATCCCCTGGATCCTCGTCTTTTGTGTTGAAGTTTCTTATATTATGTTGATTAACTTGGTTCTTTGGAGGAAGATCTTGGTGTGTCTCAGAATGTAATACTTCATTGGTAATGAATGATCTGCCCCTGTTAACAGAAGGTTGATGTTAAAGTCTTGAATTTTTGCGTGATTAAGTGCTTGTTTTAGTTTTATTCTCTGGGAATTGAATCTTGGGCATTGCATTATCATGTGTTCTATTGTTTCCTCTTGGATTCTGCACCATCTGCAACATGGGTCGTTTTCCATATTTAGTCTATGTAGGTGTTGTTTTAGTCTTGTATGTTTGGTTAATATTGCGATACATGTATCCAATTTCCTGTTTTTTGCTCTGACCCAGGGTGTTATGCTGTTGTCTTTTATGAGGTAATCCTTTGAGTGTAATAATCTCTTAAGATTCGATTCCCATTAGAATTTTTCAATTTAATTTCTTTTATTATATATTTTGAGTCTTGAGATACTGGCATGGGATTGTTCATTTCTTGACCTTTCTTTGCTGCTAAGTCTGCTATTTCGTTTCCCCTAATGTTTTTGTGTGGTAGAATCCATTGGATCTTTATTTTTGTTTTTGTGTATCTAGTGTAAGTATTTGTTTTGGTATATCGTATGTGATTTGTTTATAGTTTCAAGGTTTGTTGTTTTGTATAAGTAGTAGTGATGATTGAGAGTCTGATAGTATTACTGTTTTATTTAAATTATTGTTTATAATATAGTTTAATCCTTATTTTATAGCAAAGTGTTCTGCATGGGTATTTCTACATTAGTTGGTAGTTTCCAGATATTATTATTTTTAGTTGAATCTAGTTCTTTTATATTTGATCCATCGGTAAATATTTTGGTATAGTCTTTGTAGTTTATATTTATCATTTCTTAATAATGTTTTTGAATAATGATTTGAGTTTTTTTTTGTGAGGTTTTCAGCATAATTTATTTGTATAAAATTTGAAATATCAAACAATGGGAGTACTGGTGAAATGATTGGTACTTCATTTCGTGTTAGTTCAATATTTAGGTTCTTTTTAGTTTCAGTGACTGTGAATTAGGGATCTCTTGTCTCTCTGGGGATTATATTCTTTTATGTAATTTATTGTTAGCTATTTTATTGGCATTCTATTGGGTTTATTTAAGATCTTGGTTAGTGGTATAAATTCAAGTTCCTTTTTACGGTCTTTCATTGGAGATAAATTTGTTATAGCATGAAGAGCTATTATTGGGGTTGAATTTAGGCATCCGGTAGCAAGTCTTAATATTTGGTTTTGGAGGGTTTCTAGTTTTTTTGTTTTTTTTAATTTCTACATCTTTTACTGCCCTATATATTATTATCCCTTATTCTATTTTCGGTTTTATGTATATTTTGTAATTTTTTATTAGGGTTTCTCTGTTAGCTCACCAATTGAATGAGGCTATTTTTTTCATGAGATTTATTCTATTCAAAGTTTTTACTTTTATATTATTTATATGTTTCTCCATTTTAGTTTTGGTGCGTCTAGTGTTCGACTATTTTTTTTTTTTGGGGGGGGGGCTTTGTACATATTCAATTTCTATATTATCTACTTTTCTTGTTGGTAATTTATTTATTTTCCTATTTGTAAAACAAAGGAGCTTACTTTTTTAAAAAATTATTTTTGTCCCAATTATTTGCCCATTCTTCTAATTCTTGCAATTCTGTTTATATTTTGTTTGATGCTTCCATTAAGGGGACTGTCTGCTTTTTTTTTCGATTTTTCGATATTTCTTGCCGACTCACACCCTTTTATTTGGGCCCCTTCCCATTGCCTGTGGTCGATTTTTTTTCGAAATCGCCCGAACAGTTTTTGAATTATTGTCAAAAAATCGAAAAAATCCGAAAGTCGCCATGTTGAAAATGCAGAACCTAGGTAAAAGGATTCCGACTTCAGAAACGGCAAGACATTCAATTTTATTTGATTTTTGCACAGAACTACCTTATATCTACAACTTGTTCGAAAGCGTTTTTTCGATTTCGACTTCAATTCTTTTTTGTGAATTTTTGAAGTAGGGGACTTCAAGAAAAAAAAGGTAAAAATTTTCTTACATTGACCACTTTTACAAGTACAGGCAAAATTTGCGAAAACGCTCTCGAACAAGTTGCAGAAATTTTATTTTTCTACAAAATGAGCCATAATATGTTAATTTTGAACATATGCTGTGCCCGGAATCCTTTGACCCACCCCTAAAGGTGGAGTTCCGAGATATCGGCATTTTACGTTTCTTCATTTTTCCAAGGCTATCTTGATATCAGCAAAACAAGGTATAAAATTAGTCTTCCTACACCATAATCCTCTATCATCTATCTGCATTCCGAAGTCTTGCGGACATTGCCAGCACGTAAAGGTTTCTCAAAATCTTACGTATAGTGCTGAGTGGTAGCAGTGATGTGGGGGTCTATAGGCCTACATTGACCATTTTTTTTTTAATTCTAAAAAATCCCCGAAAAATCATACAGCCATTCTGATTTCATGTTTGAATAGAACTATCTTTCTACTAGTATATGCAGAGAAGTTGACCTTACTTTTTTCATGGTGAATATTTTCCGATGGTGACTAGTTTAACACCCTAATAGGAGATTTTGAAAACATATGTCACTTTTACAAGAACCACATGAAAATATTGCAAATCTTCATGTCAGTATGCAATAGAACTATTATTCAGCTACAAAATGAGCCATAATACTTTAAAATTGGACCGAAAATACGTGTGCTATGCGTAAAAATATGACGGACTTAATAATCGCGATCTTATTTCTTTTTATTATGTTTACATTTTACATGACAAATCGTGTACAGAATATTTGTATTTGATATAATTATCTATCATTTACCTATTATTGATGCTCTAATGGGGTTTTACAACGTATAATATTTGTCGAAAGAGTAACTTTTCTCCAGTCGGACAGGTACCAAACGCATACTTTTCCCCGCGCGGCCGGGCCGTCCTGGACCATGAAAATCGTCTTTTTAAATCTGCGGAATAACTCTACGGGGTCACGTAGCCAAATGTCACTCTCAGACCCCGTGGAAAGACGAAAAACAATTACATGGCGATGTGAAAGTATGTATATAAGGTATATGAGCACATATAGATAATTTTCGTGTACCCCATGACCTTTTGTTTATTTATATTGTTACTTCCGTTTGTTTGTTTGTTGATTGTATATGTGTTGTTTTTGTTTGTGTTTTCTAATATTTCTAAAAGTTATGAACACATTTTAACGAGATTTTAACCAAAGAGTTTTAACCTAACTTAGACGCTTATTGCAGTTTGGTGGTGATGCGGACCATGGTTTGGATCCAGGAATTATTTTTTTATTTTTTTATCTAACTCGAAAAGTTATGAACAGATTTGAATAAAATTTTAACCAGAGGTTTGTCTTAGCCTAATTAATATTGGTGGTGATCCGGAACATTTGGCAAAACTACCCCCCATGGGAGGGGGGGGGAGGTTTGCATTTTCGAAATGTTTTGCTCATAGATCAAACTATGTATGATGAAAACATAAGAGAAAATACACCATATGAATAACATATGTTTAGTTATTTGTATGGAAAAATTCTTCATTGTTTTTTGGACGCTTGCCGGATTTTTGAAGTTATTCCAAAAAAAAGAAGGTTGGTCTCATCTTATGTGAAATTTGATAAGCTTTCAGAAAATAATCTCATATTTTTATTACCTCTAATCATTTTCTAAGGTAACATAAAAAAAAAATATTTCAGTCGACATCGAAAATCGCTACTACCACCTAAAAAAATTTCAGGGGAGAACCGGGGGCCTAGAAACTCATTGAAAATGCATTAAAGTCAATTTCGGCAAGAGGGGCGAAAATCGCCGAAAAATCACCAGAATGTCCCCTTATATCTCTCTGGTATTCCATCTTTTTTTGTATAGAACCATTTTTGTTCTTTTAAGTAATTGGTTATCCCTATGTGTTAACAGTTATTACTATTGGTAAATGGTCACTTATTTGATGGGGTCCTGATTTTATTTGTAAGTGACAGGGTGGGTGAGCCAAATATAAGACCTAAATTTGATTCTTTTGCAGTTTTGGGGTCAATTCTAGTAATAAAGTTTCTTGGAGTTAATAGTGTAACGTTGTTTTGACTTTTCCATTTGATTACATTTATACCTGTAGTACTGGTTTGTCTCTGGTTTATGTTTTCGTTCCAGAGATGATGCGCATTAGAATCACCTATTTTTGGTGTCTTACTTGATCTGCATAGTATTCTAATTCTTCAGTTTGTATTCCATTGCATTGCATGGGTTGTATATTAATATTATGTTTACCCAATTGCCTTTGTAACTTGTTTTAATACCTAAAAGTTCTATTTTATCATTGTATGTGTCACGTAAATTTATTTTTTATGTGCTGAATTTCGTTTTTAATACATAAATCATGGCCTTCCCCTTTTTGGTTATTTCTGTCTTTTCTTATCACTGTTGATATTGAGTGTATCCTTTTCTTTTAGCCAAATTTCGTTGATTGCTATTATTCCTGGATTTTCTTCATATGCTAGATAATTTAGTTCTGTTTTTATTTAACACTGATCTTGCATTCCATAATATCAGTTTGTACATTTTAATATTCTAAAAAGTCTTTTAGCACTATGCTAATTTCGTTTATAATATCCAGTATATTTTGTATGAGAATTAAGTTTATTATTTAAAAATGTTTTTGGTCATTATTTGAAATGTGTTTATATATTTTTGGAGAATTAACTTTTTCATTTTTATTTGTTATTTCTGATCTAGAACTTTTTGGGGTTTGTTCTCTTGGTTATATAGGAGTTTTTTATCCTAAGGTTAGGCTTTGTGGAAGTGTTCATTTTTGGGCATAGCTTTCTGAGCTACTTGCTTCTACTGTTTGTGACATTATGATATTCTGGGATAGTTGTGTATTCATGCTGTTTGTTTTGTTTGTGGAGCAATAGGTTCCTGAGTTTGGTGTTTTTTTTTATTTCTTGTGGTGATCTATGTATTTTACCGTCTGTGGTATTAGGTGAATGGTTTTCATCACAGAAAAAAACAATGGGGGGAATTCTCATTCACTTAGTTTTTGACCATGTTGGTTACATTTACTACATCTCTTTTTGTTCTTGCATGTTACTATACCATACCCGTATCTCAAACAATTGCGGCATTTTAGGATTGGAAATGTATATTGCCTTACTTTAAAACTTGTATGTCCTATGGCTATTCTATCTGGCAGGGAACCTTTGAAGGATATTCTCAGAGATTTTGTTGATTTTGTCTTGACTGGTCTTATCTTGATTTATTTTTTTGAGTCTTATTACAACTATTAATTCATTTGTTGTGTTACCCAATGTTCTTATTTTTTTTCTTTTATGTTTTCTATTTTCAAATCTGGTTCCACTGGGTATATTGTTCCATATGAACAGTTGACATTTTTATTTGAAGTTGGCTGCTTGCAAATTATGTTCCACTCTCCTAGTTTTTAAATTTCTCCGAGAGGTTTTATTTTGTTTAGATCATTAATTTCAAATCTTGGGCCTTTCCTGCCCTTAATACTTTCAGGGAATCTTCTATTATATATTTTTTGGAATTCTGATGTGTTAAGGGCTTTTGTTAATTTTATAGGGTTGTTGAAGTTTGGTGTAGCCGTGAAAGATCAGTTTAAATCCCAAATCAGATATCCTGAAGTGTATTCAATGAAAGATGGAATAATGCACTGGCCGCATTTGATATCATGAATTTATAACCTATCTTGCAAGAATTCGAACCCCCACCGCCATTATAAATTCATGATATCAAATGCAGGCTGTGCATTATTCCATCTTTCATTGAATACACCTCAGGATATCTGATTTGGGATTTGAACTGCTCTTTCTATATATACCGAGTACCCACGGGGAGTGTGTAAAACCTCGCTATCCTTACTCATGTATGAGTAGATAGGTAATGTCTATGGATGCTAGTAAGCTCCTACTTGCACACTTCTTTTGTTGGGTCGTGTATCAGTGGATAGAGTGTCCGTCTTGTGAATTCTTTGCAATGGCGGTGGGGGTTCGAATCCCTGTCAGAGAGGTTATAAATTGATGATTTCAAATGCGGCCAGAGGATTATTCCATCTTTCATATACATACATAAGAAACTATCGTCTCATTCATACGTTTTCTACATTTGTAAACATGGATACGGTTCATATACATGTATATGTTTATATATATGCATGTGTATACATACATACATAATATGTGTGTGTGTGTGTGTGTGTGTGTGTGTGTGTGTGTGTGTGTGTGTGTGTGTGTGTGTGTGTGTGTGTCGCGCGCACACACGCAAACACACACACCTGTATTTGCCTATACATATATTGATATGCGTATATGTGTATAGACAGGGATATTCATACATCTACTTATACGAATCTATGCGTGTGTGTTAGTGTGTGTTGATATGTGTGCACACAGGTGGGGTGTTTGAATGATGGGAAAGGGCAGTGCGTCTTCCAGGGGATGTGTCCTAAGCAATCCCCTTGGAACTGATCCCTTCCTAGCATTCAGCTCTCGCATTGAGTTCCCCATATCTTCTGTTTGTACTGTCATAGATGAAGCTTCGAAACCATTCAACGTAACCCATAAGGACCGCATTATCTGGACATTCAGAACAGAATTCGAAATCCATTTTGACGAAACTTTTGATCGTTACTTCGAAAGCTGGTTGTCTCCCTCTATGGATGCGAAGCCCAAAGTGACTGGTACAGTCAACATCCAAACGGAACTGGGCTGCGAACGACTCTCCACACTGGCTTTTCCAAGACAACACTACTGGACAAGTTCTCAGGTGTTAACTCAACTCCAGCAGAGTGAAAAAGGGTCATGTGCTCGTGTAGTGCGAAATGCCTAGACCTAAGCGTGTGCATGCTATATTGCTCGGGTAGATCTGTTCTCAACTTCCTAATTTATTTAATACATAATTTATTAAATATATAATTTATTTTATATATAATTTATTTTATATATAATTTATTTTATATATAATTTATTTGATATATAATTTATTTAATATATAATTTATTTGATATATAATTTATTTAATATATAATATATTTAATATATAATTTATTTAATATATAATTTATTTAATATATAATTTATTAGATACATAATTAATATATATATATATATATATATTTATTACTTATATGATTTATTAAATATATAATGCACTGAATATATAATTCAGTGCATTTTACAATGGAAGAAAGTTGAGCAGAATTAAGAATTCTGACATTTCAGGTTTTTCATGTGATATATGTCATATTTAGGGATGAGCTTGCCTTCATGACACTTAGGATATAATTTGCAGGAAATCCTCTTCATTGCAGAAGTGGACCCAGCCAAAGATCAACACTGATCACGGGCAGCATATCACGGAAGCTGTAAATAGGTTACCAATAACCACATGTGTCACAATAAATGAATGATAAATGAATAACGGGTTACTCATAATTGCCACATGTGCCACAATAACTGAATAACAGGTTACCAATAATCACATGTGTCACAATAAATAAATAAGAAATTCACTCTAATAAACTATAAATTTAAATTCACTCTAATAAGGTATAAATTTATTCTTAAATCTTTATGAAATTCTCCAGAATCAACTTGAAACATTTTAATATGATCACAAATACATTCCTTTCTAAATAT
>NC_091578.1:20995901-21000901 GCF_042767895.1 Penaeus vannamei | reverse complement strand
GAGAGCGAAAGAGAGAGAGAGAGAGGAGGAGAGAAGGCGAATGAGAGAGAGAAACGAATGAGAGGAAGAAACAGAAGAGAGAGAGAGAGAGAGAGAGAGAGAGAGAGAGAGAGAGAGAGAGAGAGAGAGAGAGAGAGAGAGAGAGAGATACAAGAAATGTCATGGTACCACTGCAGGAGTTGCAACACATTTTGCTCTTCCAGTTCCACTCGATTGAGATGTATATGTTGTAATGGCAACAGTTGCAACATTTAGCGATCATAACGACGGAAAAATAGCTGTTGTTATGGCAGCTGATATTCCTTCCTTTGAGCCGCTGTTTTGCAAACTGTTCCATGCATTGCAATCTGTGATGTATTTGTCCAGCTAAATACTTGTCCCTAGTGTATAGTGCTTCAGGCCTTCTGTGTGTGTGTGTGTGTGTGTGTGTTATAATACCGTTGCCTTTGATGAAGCGCAAGTGCATTCCATCGGGCAAGAATGAATGTGGTGTGCTCTCGTTTAGAAACTGTATCATATACAGGTTTATAAAAGGGAACATCTAATTTCAACACATGTAAATGTAAACACTGTTAAATGCCTGCATACCTGCACGCACACACGCTCATTCACACACACACACATACACACATTCCCACACACACACGGACACACACACGTACGCACATGCACACACACACGTGAAAACACACACACACACAAACTCACTTACAAACACATTACAGTCATTGAGAGAAAAAAAATGGAATTGAAATAATCTGAAATGTTAGTCATCCATAAAACTATTGGTCATAAAAATAGATTTTCACAAAGATTAATCTTGTCTTTTTTAGTTATACTCATTAAACATCTCTCATTCCTGCATCCGTCATTTGTATGATTATATGATGCAATGTTTACTGAATACAGATATAATGTTGACCATATTAATAGGACTATTGACTTTGGCACCGAAGATGTACTGTGGGTGGCACTTAGCTCGAGGCACTCATATACTTGTTAATTTCTATACCAGGGTAAGATGATTATATGTCTAGTTTGAAATATATTGACATAGATCAGGTATACATGAATACCATTTGGAATCCAGTGATATAAGACATGAAACTGACAAAAAAGTATTTGCATTTTCTCTACTTAACACACGTACACACACACACAAACACACACACACACAAGCAGACAGACAGACACACACACACCCTTGAACCCACTACACAATCACACAAACATACACACAAAACACACACACAAGCACACACACACACACACGCACACAGTCTTTCCCGAGAGATTCCGACACGGCGATGCACAGACTGTCCTTTGCACGTCATACCCCGACTTGAGCACTTCTGAGGTCACCCGAACCAGTCCTCCGCTAAATCAATGGTGTCCAAGGTTTTTACACTCGCGGCCTTTCACACACCTCAGTACACCCGCGACCCCTGACATCCTGACGCGCTATTTGCTTTTCATATTTCAGGGTACGCACGAGAAGTGAAAAAATATTCAGTAATCTGGATAAGCTTTATTCACGTATACGTAAAAAACAATATTCCGTGAAAATGTGCCTTCATGGTAAATTCTTTGAATATATTTTATAGAACACTTGCTCCTCTACGCACATGTTGTTCAGCAAAATAAATTATCAGTGATATGATGAATACTTACGAACATAGCAAGGTGAAATATGACCGCGCCCCCCCGGGGGGGGAATACGCGACCTCTGTAGCCCTCTGTGACCCGTCAGTTGGAAGCCACTGACCTAAAATGACCTGGTGTTGCAATGAAGGGATTACTCATATGCCTAAGTATAGCTAGACTTTGCCTCATGACAAAGGTATCGCTAATAAAATACATTCCAAAAACTTTCCTTTGGTACTGATATCTCTATAGGAGCACCACTGGTTGGAATGTGGCATTGCTCCACACAATGGAATAGATAATGATATCCAAAACGACCCTTTCATAATTCATCTAATCGCTGCCATGATGGATAGAGTATATATTTTAGTTTGAGGAGGCTGCATGCGTCAATTCTCGCTTAAATGGTGGTAGCATTCGAAAAGATGAAGGACCTTAATAAACCTTAGAGACAAAGTATGAAATCAGGAGGGTCAATGCATCTTTTTTCTTTTTTTTCTTTTCTTTTGCGAGACGGAGGCTTTATTTCTTAAGATGTCAAAGGAATAAATGAAAGCATGTGCGCTCCATCCTCAGGCCATTATATATAAGGTCTGCAGACACCTTTGGACTCTCATTTAGATGTTCCATATAAGTTTTAAGCACAATTTCTAGTCATGGATCGTGGAGTGGGTGTCGAGTGGGCGGCAGAGGCAAGATCTTATCCATATCCCACATACCACCCTCTCTCTGTATTTTGTGTATCTGTCTCTCTCTCTTTCACTTTATGTGTGTGTATGTGTTGTGTATGTGTGTGTGTGTGTGTTGTGTGTGTGTGTGTGTGTGTGTCTTATCTCTCCCTCCCTTCCTCTCTCCTATCTTTTTTAACATCCCAATCTACCTGTGAGGGAAGCAAGGTATCATACCATTGATTAATCTAGAAATTTAATTATCTGATTACATATGGCACATGAAGTTTCGTCTGTATTCCAAACTTGATAGAAATGATAGTTATATTAAGTCGACTTTACAATTTATTTTCATCTATTCAGTTAAATAGTACGAAAATGTGACAACAATAATGGTATAATAACGTGTGATCCCTGTCCTGTCAGCATCTTGGCCAAGTAACAGTTTTTGTGTGCCGATGCAAATCCAGGGTTAGAAGAAATAATCAAATAAAATGAATCAATGAATATGTATGGAAGTTAAAAAAGGAAGTTAAAAATAAACGAGTGTATCCTTTCAAGTTAGCGGAGAAAAAGTACGAGACCATTGAGATCGGTCTTGGATAGACGTCCAAAAGGGATCAACTAATCTGTCTCCTGATTTTCTATGGAGACAAAAATAAAGTATATGGACAATGCTATCAAAGGTTTTATCAAAGCGATTTCAAGCCTTGTGCAAAAGAGAATTTTAAAGAATAAAAAAGTATTCCTATCGTCTCTTCATCATGAAAAAAAGGAAACTGCAGTATTTAAGTAAAAATAAAAAAAGAAAATAATAATCATAAGAAAAAAAATTCAAAGCATGATTACACTAAAGAAAAGTAGAACTGTTCTGCTAAAGCAAAAGGAATGAAAGAATTTGAGAAGAATGAGAATGACAAGGGAAGGTCGAAAAGAACGAAGAGGTGAAGAAGAAAAGGGAGGGGAGAAAAAGAAGAATGATAGTGTGAAGGAAGAAAGTAAAATATAAAAGGGAAGGACTACCTTAACCTTAATTAAAATAATGAGGGGATGAAAAAAATAATGTTTGTCTAAGTCGACTCTACTTATATATATATATATATATATATATATATATATATATATATATATATATATATATATATATATATGTGTGTGTGTGTGTGTGTGTGTGTGTGTGTGTGTGTGTGTGTGTGTGTGTGTGTGTGTGTGTGTGTATGTGCGTGTGCGTGTGTGTGCGTGTGTGTGTGTGTGCGTGCGTGCGTGTGTGTGTGTGTGTGTGTGTGTGTGTGTGGTGGCGCGCGTAGACACACACCACACACACACAATATATATACATATATATATATATATATATATATATATATATATATATATATATATATATATATATATATATATATATATATATATATATATATATATATATATATAAATCGATGTGTATACATTTCACAGAAAAAGAGGGAAGAACAAAAATAAAAGTATAAAGCACACACACACACACACACACACTCTCCAGACACACATATATATGTCGATGTGTATACATTTCAGAGAAACAAAGGGAAGAACAAAAGGATAATAATAAAGGCTTCCGTGGGAGGTTTCTGGTGGGAGGACTTGTGTCGGATCGAAATGAAATAGATCAGTAAACAGATATTTCTGTTTTGATAAAGAAGAAGCTCGATAATGCTGCAGGCCAGATCAGTAAGATCAATAGAAAGATTTTACTGCAAATTAATAAATAAAAGAATGTGGCAAATGCAGTTCAAAATATGTCATGAAGATCAGTGTTATCTTCACCTCTTCAAAAGATCTTTAGTAATTTCATCCATGAGAGGAGATTTTGAAGAAAGATGTATTTTCTTCTTTCTCTACTACTATCTCACCTAGAATGAAGTCGTAACAACGGTAGACACTTGATCAGAGAAGCACATTTGATCTATAGCTTAATTATACGTCTGCTACATCTCGGTTCCATTAAGATATCAATGCAATCAGTTTGAGTGGAATCTCTTATTTCCATATTCCGGACCCCAAAGTAACTTTTCTGTTGTTGACCCGGCTCCACCAGAAAGGTGGTTTTTGTAAAGAGCATACTTAACTACGAAATACCGAAGAGGGAACTTTTAGGGAGAGTTTGGCCATCTCGCAATTAAGGAAAGTGCGGGTAATTGAAACAACAGAGCTAGGTTGTCTCAACGATATTTGGAGAATACAGTATCAAATACAAGCCGTTGGTTTCAAGGATTTTCATAACAAAAAAGCTCGGCTGTGAAAAGGGTTTTTCCGTTGCGCTGGACATCCAACTGCTCTCCTGTATCTGCTCAGCCTTGCACCTCCTGTGGCTGTTTGTGCGCCTTCTCATCACCCTGACTCTTAGGGCATTTCATTTCATCACACACACACACACACACACACACACATATATATGTGTGCGTGTGTAATGTGTGTGTGTCAATGACTAAACTTTGGGGCTGTGTCTTAAGGGGGAAGAAAAGACAGCAGCAGGGCCTCAGGATTTTGGCAGTTTGAAAGAGATAAACTCCTTAATTTTTGCTATAAAATAACGAATATCTTTATTTATATAACAATAATATAAATATATACTAATGTATATTTATATAGTACATAAAGGTGATTTTAGTTCGAATACAAGCTAAGCTATAGCAGCCCCTCAGATAT
>NC_091578.1:20994025-20995401 GCF_042767895.1 Penaeus vannamei | reverse complement strand
GTCTAGTTTGAAATATATTGACATAGATCAGGTATACATGAATACCATTTGGAATCCAGTGATATAAGACATGAAACTGACAAAAAAGTATTTGCATTTTCTCTACTTAACACACGTACACACACACACAAACACACACACACACAAGCAGACAGACAGACACACACACACCCAGACACACACACACACAATCACACAAACATACACACACAAACACACACACAAGCACACACACACACACACGCACACAGTCTTTCCCGAGAGATTCCGACACGGCGATGCACGAGACTGTCCTTTGCCGCGTCATACCCCGACTTGAGCACTTCTAAGGTCGCCCCAAGAACCAGTCCTCCGCTAAATCAATGGTGTCCAAGGTTTTTGCACTCGCGGCCCCTTTCACACACCTCCAGTACACCCGCGACCCCTGACATCCTGACGCGCTATTTGTAACTGCATATTTCAGGGTACGCGAGAGAGTGAAAAAATATTCAGTAATCTGGATAAGCTTTATTCACGTATACGTAAAAAACAATATTCCGTGAAAATGTGCCTTCATGGTAAATTCTTTGAATACTCATTCACTATGAACACTTGCTCCTCTACGTACATGTTGTTCAGCAAAATGAAATTATCAGTGATATGATGAATACTTACGAACACTTAGCGAATTGGCTCGCAATGCCCCCCCCCCCCCCCGGGGGGATACGCGACCTCTGCTAGCCCTCTGTGACCCGTCAGTTGGAAGCCACTGACCTAAAATGACCTGGTGTTGCAATGAAGGGATTACTCATATGCCTAAGTATAGCTAGACTGCCTCATGACAAAGGTATCGCTAATAGAAATACATTCCAAAAACTTTCCTTTGGTACTGATATCTCTATAGGAGCACCACTGGTTGGAATGTGGCATTTATCACCGCAATGGAATAGATAATGATATCCAAAACGACCCTTTCATAATTCATCTAATCGCTGCCATGATGGATAGAGTATATATTTTAGTTTAGGGGAGAGCTGCATGCATCAATTCTCGCTTAAATGGTGGTAGCATTCGAAAGATGAAGGACCTTAATAAACCTTAGAGACAAGTATGAAATCAGGAGGTCAATGCGTCTTTTTTTTCTTTTTTTCTTTTTTCTTTTGCGAGACGGAGGCTTTATTTCTTAAGATGTCAAAGGAGACAAATGAAAGCATGTGCGCTCAAAGGTCCTCGGGCCATTATATATAAGGTCTGCGAACACCTTTGGACTCTCATTTAGATGTTCCTTATAAGTTTAAGCACAATTTCTAGTCATGGATCGTGGAGTGGAGTGTCGAGTGGGCGGCAGAGGCAAGATCTTATCCTTATCCCCCCCTTCCCCCCTCTCTCTGTATTTG
>NC_091578.1:20984025-20989025 GCF_042767895.1 Penaeus vannamei | reverse complement strand
TCCTCGCTAGCCTCTTCCATCTTGCTCTGTCCATTGCATCTTCCCTTCTGAGTCCCTTGTCTTCCAGATCTTCTTTTAGCCTGTCCCTCCAACTTAACTTGGGTCTACCTCTCCTTCTACGTCCATCCACGTGCATTTCCATAACTTGGTTTCCAATATAGCCTTCTTCACTTCTGATGACATGCCCATACCAGTTAATCCTTCTTTCTTGCATCTTTGCACTCATTTCTATGACCTTGACTGTACCTTTGATTTAGTCATTCCTCATCTTATCCTTCCTCGTGACACCACACATCCATCTTAACATCCTCATCTCTGCTACATTCACCTTCTTTTCATGCACCCTCTTAATTGGCCATGTCTCACTCCCATAAAGGATAGCAGGTCTCACAGCTGTTTTGTAAACCTTCCCTTTGAGTCTTCCGCTGATCTTCGTGTCGCAGAGTACTCCTGAAAACCTTCTCCATGCCTGCCACCCTGACTGAATGCGTTGATTTACTTCTACATCCAGTTCACCGTCCTCTGTCACATGTGAGCCTAGATATTTAAAAGCTGGTACCCTCTTAATGATCTCGTCATCCATTTCCACCCCATTTTCCTCCTCAAAATCATTAATTGAGAGGTACTCAGACTTTGTTCTGCTTATCTTCAAGCCTCGGTCCTCCAAAGCCCTCTTCCATTGCGAAAGTTTGTCTCTCAATGATTCTTTTGTATTACACACCAAGACAATGTCATCTGCAAATAACATTGTCCAGGGTGCCTCCTCTCGAATCCCTTCGCTTAGAACGTCCATTATAAGGTCGAATATATACGGACTGAGAGTAGAGCCCTGGTGGAGTCCTACTTTGATGTTAAATTCATCCGTTATTCCGACGCAACTACTAACTTGTGATGTTACATCCCTATACATATCTTGAACCAATCTTACATACTTCTCGCCCACTCCCTTTTCTCTCATGCACCTCCATACCTCTAACCTCGGTACACGATCATACGCCTTCTCGAGGTCAATGAAAGCCATGTGCAGTCCCTTCTGTTTCTCCCTGTACTTTTCCATTGTCTGTCTTAAGGCAAAAATAGCATCTGATGTCTGTCTTCCCTTAACAAATCCAAACTGGTTCTCACTGATGACCGTTTCAGCCTCGATCCTCATTCCAATAGTCCTCTCCCAAAGCTTCATTGTATGTGAGATCAATTTAATTCCCCTGTAGTTAGTGCAGTCCTGGATGTTACCCTTCTGTTTATATATGGGCACAATAGTGCTCTTCCTCCACTCCGATGGAATTTTCTCTTGCTCATATATTTTATTTAAAAGATCCCACAAAACATCTACAGCAGCCTCCCCAAGGCTTTTCCATGCTTCTATCGGGATGTTATCTGGTCCAACAGCTTTGTTTGATTTCATTAATCTCAGCGCCTTTTCCACTTCTCTACGTGATATGTTACTCTGTTGGTAAGCCCACTCCTATTTCCACTCTTGGGTTCTCTACATTCATTAAGTTTTCAAAATATTCCTTCCATCTCCTTTTTATAGCATCATCATCATACAAAACATTTCCTTCTGTATCCTTCATATGCCTGATATGTGTCTGATCTTTCGTACTCTTGTCTCTGGTCTTTGCTATTCTATAAATCTTTTTCTGTCCTCTTGTATCGAGTTCTTGATACATTTCTTCCCTTGCCTCAACTTTAACTACTGCCACTGCTTTCTTTGCTGCTTTGTTCGCTGTTTTAAGCCTTTCTTCATTTTCCTCATTTCTGTTTTTGTAATATTCCTTCCTTGCAATCTTCTTCTGCTTTATAGTTTCCGATATTTCTTCCTTCCACCACCAAGTTTCCTTGCCATTGGGTGGTCCTTTACCAGATGTCATCCCCAATATTTCCTTTGCAGCTAGTCGGATCATTGAAGCATTCAAAAAATGCTTTATTTATCATTATTAATAATGATAATGATAATAAGAATGATAATCATAATGAAGAAAGTCCTCCTTCTCTTCCTTCCTTTCTTCCTCCTCTTCCTCCTTTTCCTCGTCATTTTATCACTGGAGCTAACTAATCACCCAGTTTCGGCTCCCCGTTGCTTCCTGCACAGTGATTACACGTATCTCATTAGTGTCTGCGTGTTTCTTTCATACCTTGTTAACCGGATGGAAGGAAACTGATTAAGATTAAATTGGAATTAAGCAATGGATTTTCTTTTTCAAAATTAGGTGAAGACATGTAGGATTTGCTTGCTTCCTTTATACTGTTATACAAATTATAGTTATTATTATTCTTTTCGTAATGAGTGATTATTTTGGTTAATATCACCGTCATTATTTCTGTTGTTTACAATGGATTCTTTCTGCACTTGATGAGACTATTGCTGACGCCGCTGACATATGGTGGAAGCGGGTCCAATCCAGATGGCTCTGCATAATGGAAGAAGGCTGCGGGGCAAAAGGTTGCGCTCCAGTTGTGACTTTCGGTTTCCATTAGGCGCTGATTTTAAGTGAAATAACTCTCTCTCTCTCTCTCTCTCTCTCTCTCTCTCTCTCTCTCTCTCTCTCTCACTCTTTCCCTCTCTCTCTCTCTCTCTCTCTCTCTCTCTCTCTCTCTCTCTCTCTCTCTCTCTCTCTCTCTCTCTCTCTCTCTCTCTCTCTCTCTCTCTCTCTCTCTCTCTCTCTATATATATATATATATATATATATATATATATATATATATATATATATATATATGTAAACACACGTAAACACACACACACACATAGGCTTATTTATGCAATACAAAATTTAATTTGATATTCTAATTTCTTACTACTTTATTTCTACGCAGTCCAGTGTCATCTCAGATTTATTGCAGATGAATAATTTAACAAGGCAAGCGTGTGAAAGATGTCAAACACTTGCGCGTCTATAATTTGTTATCTCAAAAATACACGATGCTCTTTCGTTAAAACCGACAAGAAAATAGCAAAAAAGAACTAATTAGTAAAACTAATTTACTGTTTTCAGTTCCAAACAAAATGCATGCCCGTAGGCAGAGACCCACAAGAAGATAATTCAAAGCAATAACACGTTTAGTTATATATATATATATATATATATATATATATATATATATATATATATATATATATATATATATATATATGTATATATATATATATATATATATATATATATATATATAGAGAGAGAGAGAGAGAGAGAGAGAGAGAGAGAGAGAGAGAGAGACACACACACACACACACACACACACACACACACACACACACACACACACACACACACACACACACACACACACACACACACACACACGTGTGTGTGTGTGCGTGTGTATGTGTGTGTGTGTGTGTGTGTGTGTGTGTGTGTGTGTGTGTGTGTGCGTGCGTGCGTGCGTGCGTGCGTGCGTGCGTGCGTGCGTGTGTGTGTGTGTGTGTGTGCATTTATACAAAGATCCTATTATAAAAACCTATGCATTGCAACCAAGGTATTCGCCCCTTTATGCTAGAACCATCTTGTATTTTTCATACTAGCTAACAAATGTCAACCAGCCATAACATAGGCTACCTGAGCCCTAACTGACTGCAGCCGAAACGCTAGCATAGTCAAGCAGTCTTTAATCTGCTGTATGATGGAAGTTACCGAATAATGGGATCCAATGATAATGGTAGTCATTTTATTTTGCATACCTTATTAATTCCCTCTCATTCGGGGAAATAGGGTTTCTTTTTTTTTTTTTTTTTTTACCCAGTATGAATCTTTGGTGTGTTGTATATATGTATTCAGACCAGTGGTTCATGTTAATTGCTCATGAGTATAAATAAATATGAGGCTAACTAAACTTCAGGCTTTTCCAGAGTCAGAGCCAGCAGTGCTGAAACATTTCCTCAACCGGGCCAGGGAAGAAAGGAACACGGCAAGGCATTATCAATTTATTCGCAAATTCCGCAGCACACAAAAGTTGTGAATATGAAATTGAAATAAAAAGAAATAAACTAGAATCGAAGTTAAATTCTTAAGATATCAATGAAAAAGCACATATGTAAGTATATATTTACCTATCACTGTCAATCTATCTATATGGTCAGGATTATACAGGATTATGTAAACTATGTGAATGGACTGCTTTTTGCCGGCAGGGACATTTGCAAAATACACCTTGTAATTTGTAAACTGTTTATCAGACAGATGGAAAACATACGCTACTATTTTTGTTAAAAAAATAGATAAAAGACAACACAAAAAGCCATCTAATTTAAAAATGAAACTAAATTGCGCATAGAAGTGGAAAGCATATATACCAATCATCGATATATGAGGAAAGACTATCCAGGCCAAGCGAGCAGGAGGCACTTTTCATCAAAGGTGCAAATCATCCAAGAAGGCGTGTTCGTCAGCGGACACCTCAAACTCCCGAATAAAGACGACAGAGGTCATGCACTGAGCCACCAAGACAATGAATAAAGCAAATGAAAAGAAAAAGAAAAGGTTGTACATATTTCACGACTTTATTTTCCTGTTTTTGTGACGTCAGAGGAATATCGTTGACGTCACGGTTATATTCATCAGATCAAAGCGGGAAAAGTCTTGGTTTTTTCTCCATTTTATAGGATTTTTACTTACTGTATTATCTGCCATTCACATTTTCTCTCTGAGATTTCCCCTAAATAAATACAAAACAAGAGTATAGAATACTGATAGACTGCAGGAAGATGTAAAAAATGGACTTTTACTATAAATATTCTGTAAGCACACATTGTGCATTAGGCGTTCTTGCAATTCAAATGCATGCATGCGGGCGCTAATATTAGTCATCTAAGTGTGGGTGTGTGCGCGCGCGCGCGTATGTGTGTATGTGTGTGATTGTGTGTGTGTGGGTGTGACTGTGTGTGTGTGTGTGTGACTGTGTGTGTGTGTGTGTGTGTGTGTGTGTGTGTGTGTGTGTGTGTGTGTGTGTGTGTGTGTGTGTGTGTGTGTTGTGTGTGTGTATTTATGCATGTATGCACACAC
>NC_091578.1:20971525-20974025 GCF_042767895.1 Penaeus vannamei | reverse complement strand
CAGTCTATAAATAGCTCGGGCTTTATGTCCTTTGTCTTTCTGACATCGTGAAACTGGTGTAGTAGTCGTGTGTCATCACTGTCTTATGGGCTTTGACACTTGAAATGTTTTGAAACTTTTCAGATAAGTTTTGTTCTATGACCTTTTCGTTTGTGTCTGGGTGACAACTGGAGATGTAAAGGAAGACTATCAGGACGATCTGCTCCCTTTAACGGCTTTAGTGCTTGGTGTTCTCTGTTTTCTTTCTTTGGTTTCTTGATTTGACTTTGGTGTAAGCGTTTTCATCAACATCTTGTGTGGGCTTTGCTCGTTCCGATAGAGAGAGAGAGAAAAGAAACAGAGAAAGGAGAAGAAAGAGGGTAAGAGTAATATATATATATATATATATATATATATATATATATATATATATATATATATATATATATATATATATATATATATAGAGAGAGAGAGAGAGAGAGAGAGAGAGAGAGAGAGAGAGGACAAAAAGAAGAAAATCAAAGCGAGAGAGAGAAAAATAAAATGCGAAAAAAATCGAAAAAGAAGAATAGAAAAAGGAGAGGGAGAGAGAGAGAGAGAGAGAGAGTGAGAGTGAGAGTGAGAGTGAGAGTGAGAGTGAGAGTGAGAGTGAGAGTGAGAGTGAGAGTGAGAGTGAGAGTGAGAGTGAGAGTGAGAGAGAGATAGAGAGAGAGAGAGAGAGAGAGAGAGAGAGAGAGAGAGAGAGAGAGAGAGAGAGAGTGAGTGAGAGTGTGAGTGAGAGAGAGAGTGAGAGAGAGTGAGTGAGTGAGTGAGTGAGTGAGTGAGTGAGTGAGTGAGTGAGTGAGTGAGTGAGTGAGAGAGAGAGGGAGAAAGAGAGAGAGAGAGAGAGAGAGAGAGAGAGAGAGAGAGAGAGAGAGGAAAATAAAGGACAAAAAGAAAGACAGAGCGAGAGAGAGAAAAATAAAAGGCGAGAAAAAAATCGAAAAAAAAGGCGAGACAGAAAGGAAAAGAAGACGAAAAGAGAAAAAAAAGAAAAGATAAAAAAGATGAAGCTCTAAGGGAAAAGAACACAAGACAAAAAGAGGAAAGGAGAAACGAAACAAAAAGATCACGAGGGAGAGACATGAAGAACCGACCGAATTGTGTCCCCGGCCCGGACCCGAGCGCGACAGTCACTTGTTTCTAACAGAGGTCATAAGTCTCCTTCGGTGCCAACTTGCCTCTCTTGTGCCGCCGACTCATATACAAACTTCTACGAGATTCTTGGCACTCTGCTTAGTTCCAAATGACTCCTGGCTGTGTCTTACATCTTAATTCGTTATTCTTTTTCTCTCACTTTCGTTGTCTTATTGTTCTCATTGTTATTATTTATGTTTTCATCGTCAATATTATTATCAATATTATTTAATTCATTATTTTTTCTGTCACTTTCGTTGTCTTATTGTTTTCATTGTTATTATTTATGTTTTCATCGTCAATATTATCATCAATATTATTTACATCAGTTTTGTATTTGTAGCCATTACTTTCAGTACTATTATATTTTATTGTTATTACCTCTATTCAAATTTATCATTATTACCCGTGTTATAATTATTCTTTAATTATCATCATTATCATTATCATCATGACTTTTGTTTGTGTTGTCCTTCGTGGTATTGTTCTTGTTATACTTCTTAATATCATTATCATATTTGTTTCTAATATAACCATTATTATTATTGTTGATGATATTAATATTGTTGTCTTTTTGGGAAAGTATTTTGAACATTCTGGGAAAAATTCTGAGGTGTTGACCTCATGATGAATATGTTATGTTTTCTCTCATGCACGTTTTTCGAGTTATTGTAACTATCATTGTTATTGTTAGTTTTTATTATTGTTGTCGTCATCATCATTTTTATCATTTTCATTATTGCTTTGTCATTACTATAACTATTATTGCCATCCCCATCATTATCATTATTTTCAGATTCTTTACTTTGTGAGCCAAAGACACGTCCCATTTGAAACCCTCGCGCAAATTTCTTCGGGCACGCTCTTCCCAGCCGAGGTTCTCGTGGGCGAGTCTCGACGTTAACGATTAATGTACTTTTTCCACTCGCAGATCAGGCTCACCGAGGGGGGGGGTGTTGGCGATGTATTACCCTGGGATCTGTTTGGTCTAGAGGGGCCCATTATTGCGTTTGAAGAGTTAAAAAAAACATGCATTGTTATTGGTATTATTGATATCATTATCATCATTATCATGATCATTATTATCAACCACCTTTTGTTCAGGTCGAGTTGTCTTATAAGATGATCGAACGCTATAAATGTAGTGACGTTCATATGTGGGAAGAAAGCCATGTACATGCAGCTTAGCGGCCTGCCTACACATGTGTACAATATGTTTTATCTCTATAGTGGATGAATTTAATTCTGTGCAGCAGAAAAGTACTATATTTCTCGAGTAATATATATATATATATATATATATATATATATATATATATATATATATATATATATATATAGA
>NC_091578.1:20964025-20966525 GCF_042767895.1 Penaeus vannamei | reverse complement strand
GAAGGCCTTTTCACTTTTCAGTTCGATGTACTCCCTTTCCTGGACACCATGATCCGCAGGAGACCTAATGGACCGGTATTTTCAGTATACAGAGAACCCACAAATAAAGATGATTTCATTCACTATTTTTCTGCCCATAGTAAGAGAACCAAAGAAGGTTTGGTCATTGGTTTCTTCCTCCGGGCCCTCAGAATATGCAGCCCTGAGTTCTTGGAGGATGAGATGAAACACGTCTGCAACACCTTCCAACACCTCCACTATCCCCGCTCCATGCTCACCTACCTCCGACGCAAGGCCGAGAAGATCATGAGCAGGCCGAGAGGTGAGGACACACAAAGTAGAACTCAGAGGATAACCATTCCCCACTCGGAATTGACTGAGCACCTGCAGGCCCTGGTGGGCCATACTCTCAAGATAGCTACGTCTTCAGGCAAGAAGATCGGAGACATCGTGAGAGAAAAGAGGTCAAACCATAACAGACCCCTCAGCCAGGTGTACAGCATACCTTGTGGGGGCTGTGATAAGGTATACATAGGCGAGACATCACGAGGACTGCACGAACAACGAATCAGTCAACACCGCAGCGCTCTCCGACGCCATGACACGAGAAGCGACTTCGTTGTTCACGCAGACACCGATGGTCACCTCCCGAAGTGGTCCCAGGCCTTCATCATAAAGCAAGGCCTGGCCCCAAGACAAAGGTAGAAGCGGCGTTCATTCATACAACTAACAACATCAACACCGCTACGGGGAGCCATGAACTAGCAAAGGTCGTCGCTCACCTGATTACCGACGTGACCTGATCACCCAGTAATTGTATATATACTCCTCTATGTACCTCATGTAGCATATGCCCTGACGAAGCAATAGTGAAAAGGCCTTCGCATATTCGTGTGTTTTCTTGCCCTTCCCTTCATTGTTCCTATTGCAATGTATATATATATATATATATATATATATATATATATATATATATATATATATATATATATATATATATGTGTGTGTGTGTGTGTGTGTGTGTGTGTGTGTGTGTGTGTGTGTGTGTGTGTGTGTGTGTGTGTGTGTGTGTGTGTGTGTGTGTGTAATTATATATTCATATGTATATATATATATATATATATATATATATATATATATATATACATATATATATATTTATATATATATATATATTTATATATATATATATATATATATATATATATATATATATATATATATATATATATATACATACATATATATATAAAAATTGTGTATATATATATATATATATTTATATATATATATATATATATATATATATATATATATATATATATATATATATATATATATATATATATATATATATATATATATATATATATATACATACATATATATATAAAAATATGTGTATATATATATATATATATATATATATATATATATACACACATACATATATTTACATATCTCTCTCTCTCTTTCTTTCTTTCTTTCTTTCTTTCTCTCTCTCTGTCTGTCTGTCTCTCTTTCTCTCTCTCTCTCTCTCTCTCTCTCTCTCTCTCTCTCTCTCTCTCTCTCTCTCTCTCTCTCTCTCTCTCGCTCTCTCTCTCTCTCTCTCTCTCTCTCTCTCTCTCTCTATATATATATATATATATATATATATATATATATATATATGAAAATTTACATTTACTTCTTTATCTATAACCTTCATTTCCATTCTCATTCAATCAATTAATACATCTATCTATCTATATACATGCAAGTGTGGTAGAAGAGAAAACGCGCACCTGTGTGTATTCGGAAACATACAAAGAAGAATACAAAGAAGACAAGTGGAAGTCTTAGAATAAGAAGACGCAAAGGGAAAAATAAGATGAAACAACCAACAATGAAAATAAAAACCAGGAAATAAAAGGCCAAGAACAACAAAAACAGCAAAAGAACAAACCCCCAAAAGAACTTCCACTTAACAAAGATATTATAATTCTTTTTTTTTTTTTTCTTCTTCTCCTTCACAAACTACTCTGTTATCATTAGCGAGAGCAAGGTTTGTGGCACCTGCCTCTCTCTCACGGCGAACAAGCGGCTGCCGCGCACGCCATGTTGCCATTTCAGCTTTTCTTGCCTTTAATCGTGCTCCGGCCCCCCACGGAGGGGTCTTGACGGGCGCCGATAACCGGTTCTCGCGGGCGCGGCGTTGTTCTGCTGGTACGGCGCTGTGATCTGTTTGCTCTGGCGGGTGAGCTGACGTTATGTTAGCTGTTCTGCTGTAATATTTAGTTGAAATGCTTTATCTATTGTTATTCTTCTTATTATTTATCTATTGTTATTGATTTTGCTGTAACATATTGGTATTCTTAAAAAAAAATTGTATTCGATGTGATATTGTAATGTTCTGTTGATTCCTTGGTATGTTTAGTCGTTACCTAACATTCTTTTGCAATGTTCTGTTGCGATGTTCTGCTGAAATGCCCTGGAAGAAACTTTTATTTTCCTGTTGTTT